>NW_006922245.1:182911-199403 GCF_000298275.1 Orycteropus afer afer
AATTTCCTTAAGATATTCTTCATGCTTTTGTGTTTTTAACTCTGGATGTATTAAAGGAACATTTTAACCCCCCAAAAAAATGTATACAAACAATAAAAACATGTACCTTTGATTTTCACCTATTTTTTTTTCTTTTTTTTTTTTTTATCATTTTTATAACCCACTTGAAAGATGATATATATGTTTTAGATGCATGGAATAACTGAAAATTTCCTAAGCTATCTTAGAAAGCATTCCCAAATGCTTCAAGTTTAATCTATCTCATAGTCACAAATATGTGTTGTTCAAGGCAATGCAACATGCATATTCTGGTATGTTTCCACTTGCAACTTGAAAAAAGCAATGAGAATGTTTGTTGAATTGCAAGGATCTTGAAACTGAAATCCTCATTTTCATGTATACTATGATTAGTTAACTTTTTTTAATTTTAGGTAACAACTGCCTAAAGCACTTACTTGACTGCTAACCAGAAAGCTGGCAGTTCAAACCCACCAGCCACTTTTCAGAAGGAAGTTTAGGCAATCTACTTCTGTAGTGATACTTCCTCGGAAACTCAAGGAGGGTTGCTATGAGTCGGGTCCGACTCGATGGCAAATAACAACAACAACATTATAGCACGTGTGTGTGTGTGTGTGTGTGTATGTATCTCCAAACACACTGCCGTTGAGTCGGTTGTTTCCATGTTTTTGTTATTGTGAATAGTGCTCCAATGAACAAGGGTGTGCATATGTCTATCTATGTCATGGTTGTTATTTCTGTAAGATATATACTTATTGTCTTTCTAATTCCAACTGTTGACGAAAACACCCTGCTCTTTTCCACAGTGGTTGCAGCATTTTACTATCCCACTGGCAGCATATGAGGGTTTCAGTCTCTCCACAACTTTGTCAGCATTTGTTGTTTTCTATTTTTCAACTTTGCTATTAATGCTAGAGTGAGAGGATATTGTTGTTCTGATTTGCATCTATTTAATGGCTAATGATCATGAACATTTCTTCATGTGTTTATTGGCCACCCAAATATCTTTGGTGATGTGTTTGTATGTGTCTTCTGCTCATTTTATAATTGGATTATTTGTCTTTTTGTTGTTGAGATACTGGAACTTTCTATATATTTTAAAGATTAACCCCCTATTCACTATGTCATTGCCAATAATTTATTTCCAGTCTGTGGGTTCTCTTTTCATTCTTTGGGAAATGATTTTTGATTAGCATAGATGTTTAATTTTTGCAAGGTCTCATTCTTGCATTTTTTCTTCTGGTGTTTGTACATTTTTTATTATTTTTGACAATGTATTTACACCATTTACTAGGGTCCCAAGGTTTGTCCCTATTTTTCCTCTGTTGGTCTTTATGGTATTAAGTTTTACATTTAGTTCTTTGATCCATCTTGAGTTTGTTTTTGTGTAGGTGTGAAATATGGGTCCTGTTTCATTTTTGAGCAAATGAATATCCAGTTTTGCTAGCATCATTTGCTAAAGAGACTACTTTTCCCCCCACTTACTTTCAGCCCATTGTCAAAGAGACCAGCTGACCATGGGTTTACTTCTGGGTTCTCAATTCTATTCCAATGGTCTGTGTACAAGTGCCTGGCTGTTATGACGACCACGGCTGTTTACTATGCTTTGAAATCATGATGGATGTGTGAGGCTTTCTACTTTGTTCTTTTTCTTTAGTAGTGCTTTTCTTATCTGGGATCTCTTTCCTTTCCATATGAAGTTGAGGATTAGTTTTTCCATCTCTTTGAAGAATGATGATGGAATCTAGATCAGGATTGCATTATATCTATAGAGTGCTTTGGGTAGTACTGGCATATTTACAATTTTAATTCTTTTAATCTATAAGCGTTCTTCCAATTATGTATGTCTCTTCTGGTTTCTTGTAATAGTGTTTTGTGGTTTTCTTTGTTTAGGTTTTTGTATCTTGGGTTAGACTTATTCCTAAGTATTTAATCTTTTGGTGGCTATTGTAAATGTTATTGTTTTCCTAATTTCCTTTTCAGAGTTCTCTTCATGTGTAGAAAGGAATCAAACTGATTTTTGTATGCTGATCATGTACCCTGCCACTTTGCTGAATCTTTCAATTAGTTCCTATAATTTTCTTGCTGAGTCTTTGGGATTTTCTACATATAGGACCATATCATCTGCAAATAGTGATAGTTTTACTTCATCTTTCCCATTTTGGATATCTTTCATTGCCCTTTCTTACCTTATTGCTCTGGGTAGGACTTCCAGTATTGAATAGGATTGGCGATAAAGGGCATCCTTGTCTGGTACACATTTGTAAGGGGAATTCTTTCAGTTTCTCTCTGCTGATACTAATGTTGGCAATTGAACAAGGGGATATCACAAGTTTTAAAGTCAGGAAATTGTGCATTGAGGTTGTATCCTCTCACTGTATTTATTCTAGCTGTATGCTGAGCGAATAATGCAAGAAGCTGGACCATATGGAGAAGAAAATTATATCAGGATAGGAAGAAGACTAATTAACAGCATGTGATATGCAGATGACACAACCTTGATTGCTGAAAGCAAAGAGGACATGAAGTACTTACTGATAAAGATCAAAGACTTCAACCCTTAGGATGGACTAAACCTCAACATAAAAAAGAAAATCCCCACAATGCTACCAATAATCAACATCATGACAAATGGGAAAATGATTGGAATTGCGAAGAATTTCATTTTACTTGGATTCACAATCAATGCCTATGAAAGCAGCAGTCAGGAAATGAATGACATATTGCTTTGGACAAATCTTCTGTGAAAGAACTCTTTTAAATGTTAAGGATGTCACTTTAATGTTAATATGTCACTTTGAGAACTAAAGTGTTCCTGACCCAAGCCATGTTATTTTCAATTGCTTCATATGCATGTTAAAGTTTGACAATAAATAAGGAAGACCGAGGAAGGATTGATGCATTTTAATTATGGTGTTGGTGAAGAGTATTGAATATACCATGAACTGACAGAAGAATAAACAAATCCGTCTTGGATGAAGTACAGCTGGAATGCTCCTTAGAAGTGAGAATGACCAAGCTTCATCTCTTGTACTTAGGTCATGTTGTAAGAAGAGACCAGTCCCTGGAAAAGGATATTATGCTTGGTAAAGTAGAGGGTCAATGAAAAAGGGAAAGACCCTCAATGGGATGAATTGACACAGTGACTGCAACAATGGGCTCAAGCAGAGCAATGATTGTGAGGATGGCACAGGACCGGGCTGTGTTTTGTTCTGCTGGACTCCCTATGAGTCAGAAGTGACTTGATGGCACCTAACAACAACACTATTGTTACGGAGTTTCTCTTTTCAATTCTGTAAAAATTTGATTAATGCATTTCAGTGCTCTTTCACTGGATGTGTAGATATTTATTGCGGTTATGTCTTCTTGTTTGATTGACCCTTTAATCATCATATAATGCCCTTCTTTATTTGTTACACTGGCTTTTGCCTTAAAGTCTATTTTATCAGAAACTAATGGTGCTGCTCCTGCTCTTTTTTGATTGCCATTTGCTTGGTATATATTTTTCCCAACATTTGATTTTCAGTGTATTTTTGTCTTTATGTCTAAGGTGTATCTCTTGTACACAGCATACTGATGGGTCATGTTTTCTTATCCATTCTGGTACTTTCTATCTCTTGACTGGAGTGTTTACATTCAGCATAATTATTAATAAGTGTGAATTTATTGCTGTCATTTTCTGTGTGTTTCTTTTGTGGTACTGCTGATTTCTTTGTTTCATATAGTTTTCTGTATTGAGCTCATTTTTTTCATGGATTTTCTTATCATTTCCTTCATTGGTATTGCTTTAGTGTTTGGCAAATAGTTATGACTTTTCTCTTTTGTATTTTAATGAGATTTATTAAATTTCTTTGAGTTTACACTATGCCTTATTATTTTCTTGCCAAGTTTAAAACAGTCCATTCTATCTTGAAATCATCTTGACTGCCTCTCCATTTGGAAGTTCTGTAACTACACAATTTATTCTCTCGTTTTGCTTTTTAGTTTTCCTCAATTACCAATTGATGTCTTTGGCTTCTGGTTTTCAGTCTTGTAGGTTTAGTTTAAGTTGGAAACTTCTGTATCTGGGTTGGATTCTGGATGATGATGTTGTCCTGTGTATTAATGTCAAGATGGTGTCTGGGTTGTTGGTTCTCTGTCCAAAGGACTCCCTTTAGCATCTCCTTTAAGTGACCTTGTTTCCACAAATTCTCTTAATTGCTGTTTATCTGGAAATGTCCTAATTTCACCATGATATGTGAGGGACAATTTTGCTAGATATATAATTATTGGTTGGAAATTTTTTTTCAATGTTTTATATATTCCATCACATGGCCTCCCTGCTTGTATAGTTTCTGCTGAGAAGCAGCTTAGGCTTATTGGTTCTCCTTTGTAGGTAGCTTTTTTTGTTTTTCCTGAGTTGTTGTCAGGATTCTTTGTTTTTGGTTTTGGAAAGTTTGATTATGATATTTCTTGGTGATTTTTTGTTCCCGGAATCTATCTTGACTGTGGTTTTTTGAGTTTCTTGAATGCATATTTTATCTTCTTTCATCATTAATCAGTTGGTACAGGAGCAGGTGGTGGCCCTCGTTCAGTGGGCTGGGCTACAGGAAGTATGGATGTGTATGGGCAAGTGTGGGCATGATTGCTTTCTTGTTACCAGCTGCTGGTGTGGCACCTGTGCAGTGCTCAACAAGTGCAGCCAATTATCAAGTTGCTGCCCCAATTGGAACACTGTTTGCAAAATTTCAAAACTCCCATGCTGTGCTGTCAGGCCAAGTTACACTTCACAGCTCTGTTTGTCTCCTTTTTCACTGTTTTCATTCAGTTTCTTCTTTTAGTCTTTATCCTTTCCTTTGAAGCTCAGGGTTCTAGGATTATCATCTGTGCCTGTTTCATTTAGTTTCTCTTGATTTTGTTGTAGAGGGTCTAAGTAGTTTGTCTGCTTAGTCTGCCATTGTATCAGAAATTCGTACTCATTCTTTAAAGTTACTATTTCTGGAATTTTTATTTCTGCTACTATTGCTAGTTTATAGACTAAAATACCCACTTTTGACTTAGAGAAGGTTACTCCTGTTGCATGACGTATACCTGGAAGGTGACCGTGTATAGATTAGGTCTCTTTTCCATGTTGTTACTCCTTCCAGTGACTGACCAAGATTATTTAATAAAACTGTTCTTTCTGAAATCCTCATCCAAGCGCCCAGATGTACTTGTCTGATATAATGTTAGAAAAATGAGTGATTAATTGTTGTTGTTGTTATGTGCCGTCGAGTCGGCCCCGACTCATAGCGACCCCTCCTTGGGTTTCCAAGGCAGTATCACTACAGAAGTAGGATTGCCCAACCTTCCTTCCGAGGAGTGGCTGGCGGGTTTGAACCGCCAGCCTTCTGGTTAGCAGTCAAGTGCCTTAGGCACTATGCTACCAGAGCTCCTGAGTGATTAATAGAAATACCAATAATCTATTTACTGTTGGTGAGTGCACTCTTGTGCTCCACCTTGTGGCATATATGTAGAAAACTTGAAATGCATTATTGCCAAAGATATGGATCTGCCAGGATTTCTAAATTCATCCTTAACCTACTAAATAAATCTTCCATATGACTAAATATAGTCTGCAGTCTTTAAAATAATTTTCTGTGCTTTTCTGGAATTTTATGATAATATGGAGGTGTAGTGGTTAATTGCTTGGTTGCTAAGGGAAAGATTGGCAATTTGAACCCACCCGTCACTCTCCAAGAAGAAAATGTGGCAGTCTGCTTCTGTAAAGATTGACAGCCTTCAAACCTTTGAAGCAAGTCTGCTTTGTCCTATAGGGTTGTCCCTATGGGTTGGAATTCCACTACAAGGCAATGGTTTGGGTTTTTAGGAACCACTCAAGATTTTCAAACTGAGAGACCTCATTCCATTGCCAGTTTATCTTTATTGACCTTGGGGTTGGCAGTTGAGGCCTCTGTTTTAACTATTAATGCCTTTGTAATTCATTTGTTCTTTGTTTTGGGGGAATAGGGCTCAAATACTTCAGCTAGGCCTTTTTAAGTGAAGGGGAGGTAGAATAAGGCTATAAGCATAACAATAGTTGGCCGGGGTTGGAGGGGATGAAGCAAAAAGCCACTAGTGACTGCTCCTGAAATCAAGTTTTGTTTTGTTTTATTTTAAATGGGGGTCAACGTGCAACTCTGGCATTTTCAGGGGGATCAGTAATAGCTTTGACTTGAATGCCTTTCTCCTTTTTTAAACACTGCTCTGATGCGAGTAATCGATATTGCAGTTTTGGTGAAAAAAATCCTTTTTGACAAAAGCTCTAAGATTGATCACCTAGATCAATACCATTTTTAAGAACAATTTATCAAGACTGTGTTTAAACAGAAACCATGATGCATTTAAACTGTTAATAATACAAAACCTTTTTCCCTCCTCTCCTCTCTGCGGATTATCTATTCCCCCACCCCCCAAAGAGCAGTAGATTTTCACAGAGTATAATGGCTCACAATTTTCTGGTAGTAAAAATAAGATAGCAATTCTTTCAAGTTGTTGTTATTCTCCTCTCCTTTATTCTCCTCACAGTTCTAAGTTGTTCTTAATTTGCAACAATAGCAGCAACAACAAACAATGTTCTCTATGGTTCTCACAGCACCATAGTTCTGGAATCACATGTTTTCTCCATTTTATAACTGAGAAAATATATTTTAGAAGAAAACAAAGATACAAAGAAATGCAGTGCTTCGCTGTAATCAGGCTCAGCTCTACATTTTCAATCAGCAGCCACTCTAGGGGTAGGTGTAATTGCCTTGGTAATTCAGGCAAAAGCACATTTTTGGCCTGAATGACTGGTAATTTTGACTGTGTAGATTCAGGTTGTGAATATATAATATGCTACCAGAGCTCCTAGATTCAGGTTAGTGGAGGGTAAAAACTGTCCTTGTATGTCAATGTGTACTTCTAAAAATCTTAACAATGAGAAGTCGTAACTAGCTATTACTGAAGCTCAAAATTGTTTAATGCAGTCATTTTTCCTTAACACATGTAAGAATTAAATAATTATCCATCTTTCCAGATTGCAAATCTTACCTAGAAGTGCAGAGATTGGAGTGGCTTCTAGACCTTTTTATTTATTTATTTTACATTCTTGCTGAAAATATGAAGAAAGTACGGAAAATGGACAAACTAGGGTAAATATGAGGTATGTAACTGCACTTATAAGTCCCTAAGTGGTGCAAAAAGTTTGTACTTGACTGTGAGCCTAAAGGTTGGCTGTTTGAACTCATCCAGAATTACTACAGCAGAAAAGCCTGACAATCTGCTTTTGCAAAGATTATAGTCAAGAATACCCTATGGAGCAGTTCTACTCTGTAACACATGGAGCCACCATGAATTGGACTTCACAAATTCCAACTAACAAAACATAACTGCTATTAATTGCTAGCTTTAAATTTCTTCTAACTTTCATACAGGAAGGTTGGGCAATCTACTTTAGTAGTGATACTGCCTCGGACACCCAAGGAGGGTGGCTATGAGTCAGGTCCGACTCGATGGCACATAACAGCAACAGGCTTGAAGTGGACCCATCAGTTCCATTGAGATTGGATTGAAATTCAGGAGTCTCTTTCAACAATCTTTCTGCATGTCCTATCTCAATGGAGCTTTAGATTATGTTATATGCAGTGCAGAGGGAGGCAATGAGGTGCTATATATAAAAATTAAAGATGGATACAGCACATGCCAAGAAAAGGTATATAGGATGCTATTTTAAGATAAAGGAGCTCTGGTGATGTAGTGGTTAAGGCATTTGGCTGCTAAGCAAATAGTCGGTGGTTGGAACCCACCAGCTGCTCCACAGAAGAAAGATGAGGCAGTCTGCTTCCATAAAGACTTACAGCCTTGGAAACCCAATGTGGGTCATTATGAGTCATATTTGACTCGATGGCAGTGAGTTTCTTTTAGGATGATAAAATAGCAAACATAATTGAAACGTGGTTTGCAATTTGTGAGAGATTCACTACAAAAAGCTTATACTTTCTAGGTGAAAATAAAATGCAAGCCGACTTTGGGAACTGTCAATGAAATTGAAGTTCAGGTGAACTTGAGTTGGCACAGAACGAAGTTTCAAAAGTAATCTTCCATTAGCTTAGAATATATTATATGTCCTCTGTTTAGAATTTATTTAGAAGCGAGTACTAGAAGATTATTATTAATGCATCGTAGATTGGTTTACTAATGTCCATTCTGCATTCCATGGAGGCTAAAGCCGTTCTGCTTTGCTTTTGCCCATCTTTAGTGGAAAAAAAAAACAAAAAACAGTAAGCGAAGCACCCTGTCCATTAATAATCTTTTTCTAAGGGCTTTTTGCCATTTATGAATAAGAGTACAAGTGGCTGTCCTGCATCTTCTACCTGAATGCAATGTATTTTGGCCCTAGGGAAGACGGGTCATAGGTGGCCTTTTAAATATCACTATGCTTCATGTGGGCTATTTATTCTTGTTTAATGGCCAATCTTCTCTCTTCTTGCCCATTAGCAAATTACTCATGAAGAGAATGTTTGTCTTTTGAGAGTTCAGTGTTCCTCTTAAGAATATTGTTTTTTTCCTTAAAAAGAATCGTGACATTTTCCAAAAACATTTAAAAAGAATGGAAAAGTAAGCTTTTATTATATCTTTGCATGTAACATTTCATATTTGAACACCAAAATGTTTTTAGATATATATGGCTTTTGAGCCTTAATGGAACAAAGGACAAACAGTCCTCTAGACTAATCTAAGATAACTTTTTTTCAAAACTTTTCTTCTTAGTGGTCTGCAACTTTCTCCTCTTCATTCTCACAGAAAAGGTCCATTCCAACCCTAACCCTCCAAGTTATTTTTTTCATATTCCTCATTTTAAAAAAAAGCTTACTTAATTTTTTGGGGAAATGAGTAGACCCTTAAAGTAGACATTATTAATGATCAACATTTACTTGAAAATATACTCAAGTGGATGCATACTATGCATAGGGTAAATTCTTTCATACAGCTCACAATCTTTTATGATACAAGTCTAACTTTTCCAAGTTCGTCATTTTGAGACCCTCCACCATCTCCTCCACTTTGTTCAGCAGACTGACAGATTCAGCTAGTAAAACATAATGAGCACAGGTAGACTTAAACAGTTTATGACTTACAATGAGACCAAAAGCAATATCAGCATGGTGTCAGCTCTCCATTCTTTGTCCCACAGGATATTACCAAAACAAGGTGTCCAGATGACAGGTAATCCAAATTGTAGGGCACTCTGTTGCTGAATAACCTTTTTAATACTGCAATTTGGTAGTTTTATAGCCTCAAGCTGTAGCCTAAATAAGATAGGATGAAGAGGAATGCCTCATGCCTCACCAGAATGAGGGAGGCACATGGAAAACTGCTTCATGGGCAGCCTCCCACAAGATAGGGAGATGAGTATGAAATGGTTTGTAGAAGCTCCTAAATTCCCATGTACAGAGGGTCGCAGGGTGTTCTGACAAGACTTAGGACAGCTTGTGTTTGAGCCTTGCATATGTGGTCTATGTGGATCCATGCAAGGCCATCAGGGTGTCAGCATGGAGAAATTCCCCCACATACACAATCAGTTATATTAAATTACCTTACAGGTCTATGAATTTTCCATTCTTACCCTCACTTTTGGCTGCAATGATGGGCTCAGGTACAGCAAGGATTTGAGGCTGGCAAAGGACAGGGCAGAGTTCCATTCTGTTGTACATAAGATTGCTATGAGTCACTTCAGGGGTTTTGGACATGCCTCTACTCAAGCTTTATTTCCTAACACCTTTCTTTGGTGTTTCTGATTACTGACCCTTAGAGACTTAAATCTCAGATCCTGGAAAATGTTCTGGGTTAAAATCAACTAGACAATGTACACATGGAAATAGTAGAACTTAGTGAATATCTATAAAATTTGGAGGTTAAATTGGGAGCAGCTGAACTGTATTTCATGAGGAAAAATACTACAAGTAAAACTAGTGTGACAGCTTTTGTTTGTCTATATTTAAATATTTAACTAGTCTTTCATCATGTAGATATACTTTTTTAAGGACTAATTGCCCAGATTTGTATTCCCTTTACTGTTAAGATTATAGATATATACGTGCAATTTAAACTTTCTTTCCCTCTAGTTTTGACTAATAATATTTTAAAAACAAAGTGCTAAGAAATTAATATATATGTATTTTGTCATATTCTAACAGATAAAGTAGGAAGACACTATGCACACCATTTTAACTAAGGACTTTTAGTAAAAATCAGTCTTGTATGTATGTACATTTGGATGGCTTTATCACCATTCTTGAAGACAATTTTAATACTTTGTCTTGAGATAAGCCTTATGAAGAATGAAAAGTGATTATATTTCCTAGATGACTAAGGAGACATTCTTGGTTTTCCAGTTTCATTTCTCTTATCCTTGCATTAGAATAAGGAATAGATTGTTCTTGTTGTTGTTGTTATGTGCCGTCGAGTCAAACCCGACTCATAGCGACCTTGGAATAGGAAAAAATAGATTTGAATAGGGAAAAATTAGTCTCTCAGGAGTTGCTCAACCATGTACACATAAATATATATCACACCAACAGACAGTCACAGATACACACAGAAATACACACACACACACACACACACACATGCATGTGCCACTTTACTCCAGCCTGAGTCTTCTGAAGAGAAAAAATTAGTCTTTAGAAAATACTGTTGTCCCTTTTAAGGGTTAGAGATTCAGTTCATTGGAGATTTAAATGGATTGTCTTATTTTTAACAGAATAGAAGTAAACTGAGCAACCAATCATCATAGTTTGTAAGATGAGTTTGTAGATGTAGTTTTTCTTCTTCAATGCTAAGTCTCTTAGCATCTAGAACAGTACTCGGAACATAGGAGGCACTCAATGAACATTAATGAATGAGTAAGTGCTGAATTTAAATAAATTATAGACAATGCTGGCATAAGATTTTTGTTTTGACATCCATTTACTGAACTGTAACAACTTATCATCCAAGCACTGATAATTTTTCATTTTAGGTCACTCTAAAATATGAATGAAATGTATCTTGTTTTGTGCCACTTGATCATGTCTTGGAATGATTTCACCAGGTGAATCTTACAGAGGGAAAAACAGGGAGAAAGAGAATAGTGTAAAAGGGGGCTTTTTATTAACTAAAAAACACTCCTAGACATAGGCAGAGAAGGAATCACCTAAGTGTTATATTGTTAAGGATTGCAATGCATTTTTTCTGTTCCCAAAGCCAGCTATACTTCTTGGATCCTACATTGGATCTCTAAGTAGTTCCAGTTTAAAATAAGAATACATTCAAAGTAAGAAACATTAAGCTCTCATCCTTCAGAATCTTTACTTGTAATATTATCAGACACATTCTTCCAGATTCCAACCTTAACTGAGAGACAGTTCCGGGACATTTTGGTAAGGAATTGGTACAAACTACAGAGTAGAAAATGCTACTAGAAATGTCCTGGGAAGCCAGGGGCTCTCATGAAGGCATTGTGCATATTGGCCTTGCAGCAGAGAAGAAGAAAATGGAAAAGTGTTGTGTATAAAGAAGAAAAGGGAGGTTTAGGAAAGACCAGTGTCATCTTTCTTTGCAATTTTATCTGGCATTTATCTTTGCTTTGTCTTCATATGAGGACCCCTAGTGGTGCAGTGGTTAAAGTGCTTGATGCTAATGGAATGGTCAGTGATTCGAACCCAACAGCCTCTCTGCTAGAGTAAGATGAGGCAGACTACTTCTGTAAAAATTTACAGCTTTGGAAACCCTCTGGGACAGTTCTACTCTGTCCTGTGGTGTCTCTATGAGTGGAAATCAACTGGAGAGCAGTGAGTTTGGTTTGAGTTTGGCATCTTCATATGTTAATTGGCACTTTTGTAATTGAAAGTTAAAATGAGTTTAAGAGAAAAGAAGAAAATGTGTAAAGAAAATATTCTTTTTTCAGAATTAAAGGTATTTCCATATGGCTTACTTAACAGGCTTCACTTACTCTTATTTAAATAGTTGTCAGAGATTTTATGGCGAATTTTAAGGGAAACCAAACAGCGCTCAAACTCTAGATAGTTGTTTTCTTCTTGGAGATTAGAAATAAATGTGGTCATAACTAGGTCATTTAACTTATTTCATTTTTGTTTATCATTTTATATGTTTATGGAAAGAAAAGCATTTATTACTTTTTGCCATCTTCTATAACACAGAATCTGGAAAACTTTTCATCAAGGAGCCATCAATTCTGTTTTCTGTTGTAACTTCTCACTGAACCAATGTCATGACATGATTTGCATTGCTATCCTGGTACAAAAAAAAAAAAAAAAAAAAAAGCTGTTGCCTCCTTTTCAATAAGTCCTAAATTTCTAAATAGTAATTCACTCAACTCTTCTTCAGGAAACACTAGTTGTAATTTTTTTTTTTTTTTAAACCAGCAAGTTTTAAGCGGGGCTGTGATTGTTTCCAAAATTGTGCCCAGTGCTTTGAAACTTAATTTTTATACTCCCTCAAGACCTTCATCTCATCATCTAGGCATATTTCATAAATGATAATTTTCTTTATATTGTATTATACTTTAACCTTTTCACAGCACTTTAACAGCTTCAAATGCTTACTTAAAGCCAAAACACTTATACTTGGTAGAGCTTTGACTAGTACCCAGATTTTCTATGCTTCTCCAAATATTCTATTCTGGCCTACAGGTCATTGGCAGTGTTATGAGGATAGTGAGCCATGTGTTTTCAAATAATTTTGTACAGGTTCACATTAGGATCAAACTTACATGTTGGAGACCCAGCTGTGATCTCTGTCCTGAAAGTCTACAACACACTGATTTACTGTTGTCTCTCTTACATTTTAGTTATTTTAAGTGACTGCATTCTTTAGAAGCCCCCTGGTGGAGCTGTGGTTAAGGCATTGTGCTGCTAACCAAAAGTTTGGTGGTCCAAACCCACCAACCACTCCGTGGGAGAATAATGGATTAGTGTCCTTCCATAAAAATTTACAGCCTTAGAAACTCTATGAGGGTTACTATGTTATGTTTATATGTGCCGTTGAGTCGGACCTGACTCTTAGAGCCCTCTCCTTGGATTTTGGAGGCAGTATCACAACAACAACATCACCACGGAAGTAGATTGCCCAACCTTTCTTCTGAGGAGTGTCTAGTATGGGGGTTGCTATGAGTTGGAATCAATTTGATGCAGTGAGTTTATTTTTATTTATTTTATTTTTGGTTTTGACACTCTTCTGTAAAGGAGCCCTGGTTATGCAGTGGTTAAGCACTCTTCTGCTAAACAAAAGGTTGATGGTTTTAACCCACCAATCTCTCCACAATGAATTTAGTTTTTTGGGGGGTGTGTGTGGAGGGGATGCAAGGGTGTTTACCCTCTTCTGTTGTACATCTGACTCATAGTGACCCCTCTTTGGGCTTCTGAAGTGGTATCACTATGGAAGTAGATTGCCCAATCTTCTTTTCAAGGAGTGGCTGGTATGTTTGAACCGCTAGGCTTCTGGTTAGCAGTCGGATGCCTTTGGGATTATGTCACCAGAGCTCCCTCTGTTGTACATAGGGTCACTATAAGCTTGGAGTGGATCTTGTCTCTTGGACCCAAGGTCCTTACACTGAGAACCTCCTAGATTCAGGGAAAGATTGATGCCAAGACACATGTAGATCTCTTAGGAACACTAGGCCTACAGATGTTGAAAGGTGACAAGAACTTTCCTCCAGAACTTACAGAGATATTAAAACTTCCCTGGAGACAGCATTCTGAATTTGGACTTCTAACCTCTAAATTGTGTGAAAATAAATTTCTGTTTGTTAAAACCACTCACTTGTGGTATTCCTATTTTAGTAGCACTTGATAGCTAAGAATTTGGTACCATGAGTGGTTTTAGAGGAACCAAATAGTAAGGATGCATTTTCAGAATTGATTTTCAAGTCTGTCTAGTCTGAAAGGCACTGATGCTCTAGCTCCAGTAGTAAATAGGGTTCTGCTAATCAATGGTGTGAGGTGGCAATAGAAATATTCAAAATATCAATACCAATGGATCAAATATTTGTGAGAGATGAGCCTCTAGATGATTGCATGTTGTATACTTTTCTATAATTTTGTCAGAATGAGAAGTATAAGAAACCTGCTTGTTTGGTCTTACTTTCACTAAACAAAATGACCAAGACTGAAATTTAAGCTGGATTCATAAGAGGACATGGAATGAAAGAGATCATTGCTGACATCTGATAGATCTTGGCTGAAAAACAAGAATACCAGAAAAATGTTTACCTGTGTTTCATTGACTATGCAAAAGCACTGAACTGTGTAGATCAAAACAAATGTTGGCTAACATTGCAAAGAATGAGAATTCCAGAACACTTAATTGCACTCATGAGTAATCTGTACCTAGATCAAAAAGCAGTCATTCAAACAGGGAATACTGCATGATTTTATATCAGGAAAGGTGTGTGTCAGAGTCCTTTCACTATACTTAATTCAATCTGTATGCTGAGCAAATAATCTCAGAAGCTTGACTATGTGAAGAAGAACATGGCATCAGGTTTGGGGGAAGACCCATTAACAGCCAGCAATATGCAGATGACACAAACTTGCTTACTGAAAGTGAAGATAACTTGAATCACTGATGAAGATCAAAGACTACAGTCTTCAGTATGTATTGCACTTCAATATAAAGAAAACAAAAATCCAAACAACTGGACCAATAAGTGAAATAATGGTAAACTGAAAAAATATTGAAGCTGTCAAAGACTTTATTTTACTTGGATCCATGGAAACATTAGTCAAGAAATCAATTTAAGTATTGTGAGTAAATCTATAGCCAAAGACTTCTTTAAAATGTTAAAAAGCAAAGATGTCACTTTGAGGATGAAGGTGTTCCTGATCCAAGACATGGTATTTTCAATCATCTCATATGCATGTAAAAGCTGGACTGTGAATAAGGAAGACCAAAGAGGTGATGGCTTTGAATTATGGTGTTGGCAGAGAATATTAAATATACCATGGACTGCAACAAGAATGAACAAATGTGTCCCAGAGCAAGTACAGCAAGAATGCTCCTTAGAAGGGAGGATGACAAGACTTTATCTCATTACTTTGTACATTTTCTCAGGAGGGACCCTGGAGAAGTACACCATGGTTGGTAAATAGAGGAACAGTAAAAAGAGGAAGATCCTCAAAGAGATGAATTGACACAGTGGCTGCAACAATGGGCTGAAAAATAGCAATGATTTTGAGGATGGCACAGAACTGGGTAGTGTTTCATTTTTTTTTCTTTATGGGGTTGCTATGAGTCTGAACCAAGTTGACAACACCTAACAACAACAACAAATATATCTGTATCTATCTATATAAACTGTCTTTGTTTTCTTCCTTGCCTTGTTCCAGTACTTATTATAAAAATGTAAGATGTAAACAGTGTTAGTACATTTTTAGATGTATACATGTTAGTAGTATCATGTCAAGCATAAGAATGACTACATAATTGTCTCTTTTTTTTTCAGAGATTACATATGGTTTAAGGATATGTGTTTAGGTGCCAAACTGACAAGGGGTGGACTGTGATGGTTATGGTTATGTGGCAACTCTGCTAGGCCATGATCCTCAGAAGTTTGGCAGACAGTATGCAATCACCCTCTATTTTGTGATTTGATATGAGCGGCCAATCACTTGAAAGGAGAGTTTCCTTGGGGGTGTGGCTTACATGCAATATATATGGATTTTCTGGCAAAGCCCATTGTGGTGGTAAGTTTATGTGTCAATTTGGCTGGGCCTGGTTGAGTGGCTGGGCAGCTGGATATAGTTATTCCCAGGGTGATTGGCAATTAACTTCATGGTGGAATCTATTGGAGCAGATGAATAATGCTTTAGGGATGTGAACTGCTTCCAGTATATAAGAAGCAACTTTGAGAAAGGTCTCCAGCTGATGGTATGCTTGAACCTTGCATGTAGCCAGATCATTGTTCAGCAGCCTGCCATGTTGCCCTGCCGATCTTGGGACTTTTAATGGACTTGAATTAATGGCCTGCTATATGGTTTGGTAATATCAGAACTATGCCTCTTTACTTGTTGACCTTGGGTTTGTCAGCCTCAACAGCTAGCAGCTGCCTGAGTGAAGAGATGCCTCTAGCTTCAGTGGACCAGGAGCAAGAGGCAGAACTGAAGCCCGAGGTTGAGGGGCTATCACCCAACCCCTAGATCTTGGCACCTGGAACTCAGATTCTAAGCCCCAAAATTGTAAGAGAATAAACTCTATTCAGTTTGTTAAAGCTGTCCCATTTGTGATATTTCTGTTAGAGTGGCACTAGATAACCAAAACAGAATATGGTACCAAGAAAGTGAGGTATTGCTCCAACAGACACCTAAAATATGGAAACAGGAGTGGAGTGCATCCTTGACTTGAGATCCCTGCTCTGAGACACCAGCAGAGAGACACTGGCAGAGAGACAGCAGTAGCAGAGCCCAGAGACCAGCCT
>NW_006922245.1:199937-201523 GCF_000298275.1 Orycteropus afer afer
ATCTGTATGAGTGCCAAGTTGATGAAGGATAGAATTATGGTAGTTAAGTTTGTGTGTCAACTTGGCTGGGCCTGGTTGAGTGGCTGGGCAGCTGGATGTAGTTATTCCCATGGTGAGAATGGTAATTAAATCAATGGTGGAATCTACTGGAGCAGATGAGTAGCTGCTTGAGGGATGTGGGCTGCTTCCAGTATATAAGAACCAACTTTGAGGAAGGTCTCCAGCTGATGGCACTCTTGAACCTTGCATGTAGCCGAGTTGCCGATGCCAATCTTGGGCCTTTTAATGGACTTGAATTAATAGCCTGCCTTGTGGTTTGGTAATATCGAGACTGTGTCTCTTCACTTGTTGATCCTGGGTTTGTCAGCCTCAGCAGCTAGCAGCTACATGAATGAAGAGATGCCTCTAGTGGGCCGGGAGCAAGAGGCAGAGCTGAAACCCAAGGTTGAGAGGCTTTCACTCAGCCCCTAAAGCCTGGCATCTGGAACTCGGATTTCTAATCTCCAAAATTATAAGAGAATAAACTCCTGTTACTTAAAGCCATCCCATTTGTGGTATTTCTGTTAGAGAGACACTGTTGTTGTTGTTTGCCATTGAGTCAGACCTGACTCATAGCGACCCCTCCTTGGGTTTCCGAGGCAGTATCACTGTGGAAGTAGATTGCCCCATCTTCCTTCCTAGGAAATGGGAAGCAGAGCTGCCTCAGCCTCAAGGGTAGGACCATGCCCTTTGGGGGTGGAACCACCATAGCCTCTTAGGTTTCAAAGAGCCAGACCTTCACCAACTTGCTACTTTCGAGGAGTATCTGGTGGGTTTGAACAGCCAGCCTTCTGGTTAGCAGTCAAATGCTTTAGGCACTATGCTACCAGAGCTCCTAGAGTAACACTAGGTAACCAAAACCCTCACTCTCAATCCTACATCTGACTCATCATCCTCTGACCTCTGGTTCTAGGAAAGTGAGCCAGCTGCCAATCACTTGACCTAAAGATTTTGGGATTTTCCAGCTCCAGCAACCCTGTGAGCCAGCAGCCTTCTGCCTGATCTGCTGATTTTGGATTCATCAGTCCTGGCAATCATGTGTCAGGAGAAGCCTGATGCTTGATGCCTGACCCACAGATTTGGGACTTGCCAGTGTGGTAGTTCAGTTTGTGTGTCAACTTGACTGGGCCTGGTTGAGTGGCTGGGCAGCTGGATGTAGTATTCCCCATGATGAGACTGGTGATCAACTGCGGTAGAATCTACTAGGAGCAGCTGAGTAGCTGCCTTAGGGAATGTGGGGATAGTCCCTAGCTTATGGCACCTTGAACCCTGCATGTAGCCATGTCATTGTTCAGCAGCCTGCCATGCTCTACTGACCTTGGGACTTACAATGGACTTGAATTAATGACCTGCTGTGTGGTTTGGTAATATCGGGACTGTGACATTTTACTTCTCAACCATGGGCTTATCAGCCTCAGCAGCCAGTAGCCTGAGTGAAGAGATGCCTCTAGCTTCAGTGGGCTGGGAGCAAGAGGCAGAGCTGAAGCCCAAGGTCGAGGGGCTTTCACCCAGCCCCTAGAGCCTGGCACTTTGAACTTGGACTTAAA
>NW_006922245.1:202388-205156 GCF_000298275.1 Orycteropus afer afer
TAACAAGAAGGCTGGTGGTTCAAACCCATCAGCCACTCCTTGGAAGGAAGGTTGGGCAATCTACTTCCGTAGTGATACTGCCTTGGAAACTCAAGGAGGGGTCGCTATGAGTCGTATCTGACTCCACGGCAGTGAGTTTGGTTTTTGGTTTGCTATTACTGAAGACTTATTTTGGTCCAGTGTTCTATCATTAAAAATAATCCTCTTTTGAACATAGTTGTACATATTTTTTAAATATCTTCTTGGGATATATTTCAAGAAATGATATTACATTATCAAATAGTATGAACATTTTTAAGACAATTAATATGTAAGTGCCAAATTTCTTTCCAAATGATTCTACAGTTTATAATCCTACTAGCAGTTTGTCACAGTATTTTATTTCACAATATCCTTGTCCACTGAGAAAAATAATTGTTGAGTCAAAAATATTGTTTTAAACTGAATGTCTTTCTTCATATAGCATCTCCTAATAAAATCCTAGATTGTTATTGACTGTCATTAATAAAATTGTCAGTTACCACAAAATGCTATTTGAAGGAGGAAGCCACATGCCAACTCAATTATGCATGTTTGGCCTTAGAAAACTTTATGCACAGCTTAAAATAAACCAATTCTTCCCCTTTTGTTCTTTTTGGAGTAGGTTTCCACAGGAATTGGAAGATTTTAGCATGCATTCTCTTTGCAGTGATCTAGTAAATCAAGGCTTATTAACTAGATTCCATACACATCTGTGAATCTCCTGAACTGGTGTAAATTTTGTGTTTATGATAATTTTTCTGTGGAGACGGTCTCTGTTTTGTCAGCTTATTTAAGTGGTTTACGGTTCCTCCCCACTGCTAAAGAAAAATGTTGAAAAGCAGAGTTCAAGGGCCTCTAAAGACATTATCCCAGGAAATTCTAGTTACCTCTGATAGGGCAGAAGAATACTAGACTCTGAATTGATTGAATGAAAATGGAAATTTAATTTTGTTATTATATAGAAATAAGAAAGGGATAGAAATCTATCCATTCCTTGTTTTATGAATCTCTGGGTGGTGCAAATGGTTAAGTGCTTGGCTAATAAGTAAGTTTGGTGCTTTGAGTCCACCTAGGGGCATTTCAGAGAATAAGGCCTGGGGATCCACTTCCAACAGTTCACAGCCATTAAAAACCCTGTAGAGCAGTTTTACTCTGAAACACATGGGGTTGCCATGAGTTGAAGCTGACTTCAAGGCAGATTTTTTTTTAATGCCCTGTATTATTTATTAGGAACTCTGGTGGTGTAGTGCGTAAGGCATTTGACTGCTAACCAAAAGTCTGCCGGTTCAAACCCACCAGCCACTCCTCAGAAGGAAGATTGGGCAATCCTCTTCCATAGTGATACTGCCTCGGAAACCCAAGAAGGGGTCGCTGTGAGTCAAAACTGACTCAATGGCAGTGAGGTTTTTTTTTGGGGGGGGTATTATTTACTATTTTACTTGAATTGGAGCTTACATAGTGTTTGTATGGTGAGTATATAGATACATGTGTGTATGTACTGTAAATCATATTTTATAATGTTTTTAACATTTTTTTCTGTGCAATTATGTTGTGAATGACAAAATTCTCTGTGGAAAGCAGTTAAATTCTCCTCATATAAAACTTCATTTTAAAATGTTTCCTAACTGTAGCATGAAACCATGCTGCAGCTCCTTTAGAGTGTGTAGGTAAAAAGTTCATTTGTGATTTACAATAATATTAGTGGCCTGATGTGCAACAGCACTCTGCACACTTCAGACAAAACTGGGGTATGATTGTCATGCAGAGTTATAATCTCATCTAACCTCTGGAGAGAAGGGTCTCTCACCCAGTAATCTACAAACTTTATTATGCATAAAAGTTACTTGCAGTGGAGTAGTGAGGTTGTGAGGAGTAAAAAGAGGTTAAAAATCACACATTTCTTGCAGTACCTCCCCTGCCAAATATTCACTACATGGAATCCAGTAATCTGAGTTTTTAAAGCATCTTTATATGATTGTGATGAAGCTGATGCTAATCTTATCTGACAAACACTGCTCTAACCCTTTCTCAGATTTGATCCAAATTAATAGGATAATTTTGAAGGATGAAAGGAAAATATTTGTAATTATGACTAATCCCTCAAATAAGCTTCTTTTCTAACTCCTCCTTCCCCTATCCCTAGAAGATAATAGTCTTGCAATCTACCATAGATACCAGGAGCCAGGCATCCCTCTCTCCTGCATCCCTAAAATACAGACTTTCTGAGGCTAGAATTCTCTGGTTGTGACTCTGATAAGAACTATCTTTAGTCAAGTCGCTTGACACATGGAAACATGATCCTGATTTAAGAATTAAGATTAATATAGCTGGCACTATGTGCTTTATAAACATTAATCCACTTAAGTATTACAACTTTACTATTCACATACTATTATTATTATCACTTAACAGATGAGGACACCGAGGCACAGAGAGTCTCAAAGTTACACAGTAAGCCAATAGCATAAAGTGGATTTAAAACCAGGCAGTTCAGCTCCTACTCACCTCTCAGTAAAGATTGTTTTAAAACTGCAATGTTCTGAGTTTTGGTTTTCTGGTTTTACATGACAGAGTTAATAGCAATAAGTGTTTGTATAGGCATCAGGGTTAACTCTTAGCCAGACTCTGAAGAGCATTCTGGTTGTTGTTGTTGTTGTTAAGTGCGGTCGAGTCGTTTCCGACTCATAGCGACCCCATGCACAGCAGAACGAAACACTGCCCAATCCCGCGCCAGCCCCACAATCCCT
>NW_006922245.1:207376-213796 GCF_000298275.1 Orycteropus afer afer
CCTAAGGCACTTGACTGCTAACCAGAAGGCTGACAGTTCAAACCCACCAGCCACTCCTCAGAAGGAAGGTTGGGCAATCTACTTCCATAGGGATACCGCCTCAGAAACCCAAGGAGGGGTCGCTATGGGTTGGGTCCGACTCAATGGCACATAACAACAATAACAACAAAAATACATCCTAAACCAGATAAGATATTATCTCAAAGAGGCTCCATTCTGAAAGAAAATCAGGCTCATGGGTATCCATTATTGAAAGAAAATATCCTGTATTTTAAAACAGGTAGAACTCCTGCATACACTTAGGATAATCAAGAATTACAGTGCATATTAGAGGGCGACTTTCATTTGGACTTATCACTTAACCAGATACACGGGCCCTTAACTCGGAACAAAAATTACTGACAGTCTTTTACAATTGACATTTGAGATTATTCAGAGAAACTGGTTTAAAAAATCTGACAAGAAAGTAGCACCAATAACACAGTTTCAATTTTAATATTTTTATTTAAGAGCTTTTTTTACATTCAGTGTCACGTGTACATTTAGTTTCATTCCCCATTCGCCATGTCCAACCCTACCCCAGTCTCCTCCCCTCCCTACCCTGCGACACTCTCCCTGTGCCCTGCATAATTATGCACTACTGTTTGTCCTTTATTTCCTCAATTTGAATGTTGGTCCTTTGGTGTCCCATGGTCTGTTGCTTTAAGGGATGTATTACCATTGAGTGTGTGGGTGCGGCATCCTGGGTTGAGTGGTCTGCATGTACAACTTGTTAACAACTATTGGGTTGACAGCCCACCCCTGGGGGTGAGTTTTATTCCAGGCGCTGAATGTATTTCAGGGCCATAGTATTGGGAGTCTCACCAGATTTCATCTGACCAGTAATTCTTGTCATTATTGAGTTTTTGGATTTTTTTCCACGTTTTCCCTCACACTTTATCCAGGATCTCCAGGTTTGATCCTTTCCTGAGTGGTTGGCAGTGGTAGCCAGGCACCATCCAGTTCTGTTCTTGAGGGGCATTGTGTCCTAGGGCTGATTGCTTCTAAATGCCTTATTTATTTATTTTTTTATTTTTTTGGTGTTCTTCTTCACTTCCATCGCTAGGAGGCCATTAGCTGCATCTTAGATGGCTGCTTGAAAGCTTTTAAGACCCCAGTCACTACTTATCAATGTAGGATGTAGAGCAATGCTTTTATGTATTTTGTTGTGCCAACTGAGTCTGGTGTTCCCCAGTACTATGGTCCTGAGCCAGTAGATCTACTGGATCTCTCTCCCATAGTGTCTGGTTGTCTGTGAGGGATTACTCTGTCCCTGTCTTCTATTGTTTCTGTAAGGACTGCAGGTATTTTATATCACTGGTGTCTGTAAAAGATTAGCCTTAGCTGAGTCTGTCCTTGGTCTAGAGTATACCTCTATTCACTGACCCCTGTCTGATAATCTCATGTGTTTATGTGTTTATCTGTATAGCCTTGTGTTTAATTTTAAATAGTACTTACATACCTGTTAGTGGTCCTCAGTTTTTAAATAGTAACTCATAATTCAGAAAGGTGTCCTAATCCAAAATAAACTCTTGTAGAGCTGGCTCTGTGACAATCCCTCTTAGCATATTTAATTGTCTTCCAATTTATTATATATTACTAATTGTTAGTTTGATGTTCCTAAAAATTTACCTGTATTTTTAACTAATTCCATAACTGAGGCAATGATTTCTCCCTGAAATCTTGTATATTTTAATAACTTACAAAGTTGTCAGTGCCAGGTCATATAAGCTTAACCCTCTAGTAGACAAGGTCATACAAATTAATGTTGAACCACAAAGAATCACCAAGTGCATCCTGCACTGCACTTCAATTATTTGTACCATAGTGTTCCTATGTCCCATTCAAGGGGGTCTAAGAAGAAAGCAGAGAATGTTGGCATAGCAATGGAATCTGTTTGATACAATTGGTAAGATCTAGTCAATGGAGCTAACTAATTTTAAAAATCCATGTAGAATAATAGCCAAAACCACTAAAGTCTGATTAGATCAAATATAGCTCAATTGATATGTTCCAAATAATTCTGAAGTTCACATCTATTGTTTCTTGTGGTTTATCTGCAAAACCCAAGACTCTCTTTGGGACATTGAGCCTTCTATTAGATTTTATTCAATTTCTTAAAGGTAAATTTAGGGTAATTGTTGTCTAATAATTGTGTGATTTCTCAATAAATTATTGTTATCCATATGAAAGAGATTAATTAATTCTAGAATATGTCCAAGAATTCTCTTGGAAACTGTGTGCAGCACTGGAACAAGCTCCTTCTTTAACCCAGTGAATTTTTACTGGAAAAATTTGCAATAAGCCAGTGGTTTACATGGAATAAGTATTTATATGACTAAAACACAACAACTCCCAACTATTAGAACTATAATAATAGATAATATATATTATCTATCTATATTAATTTTGGTCTTTGATAACATTCTCTTATAATCTTCCACAAAAGAAAAGATTTTCAGGTTCTGTCCTATAAACTATGGCCAGAGAAGACATGTCAAAAGATTTTCCTTGTCTTTGTAATTATATTACTTTCAAATTAAAGTTACAATAAAAACAGATCCCCAAATGGCAGAGATTGCAAACAGAAAATGTTTATAGGCCCTAAAACAGTTGCTTTATAAGTTTGACAAATACTCATCTCTTCAATATATTATTATTAGAAACTCTGGTGGTGTAGTGGTTAAGGCATTTGGCTGCTAACCGAAAGCTTGGTAGTTTGAATCCACTAGCTGCTCTGGGGAAGAAAGTTGGGACAATCTGCTTCCCTAAAGATTTACAGCCTTGGAAATACAGTGGGGGCCGTTATTAGTTAGAATCCACTAGATGGCAATCAGTTTTTCCGCCCCCCCCCATGTTTTCTAAAGCAGCTTAGCTCAGGACACACAGAATCTCACTAAGTTAAATTAAAGGTAAACTAATAATAGAAAATCATATCTAAATGAAAGATTTCTTTCCTTTTTTTTCTTTTTGCTTTCACATTGTTTACATTGTCAAATCACTTCCAACCGATATCCCCCACTGACAGGCTCAGCATGATCAGGGGCTTCCCTCTGTTCTCTAAAACTACTCTGGCTGTAATAATTCCTCTTCCTTTCACATTGGAAATATGTTTAACAATCTTTTTGCAAAGTTACAACTGAAATGTTTTTATGTTAATGTTAAAACTGTAGTTTAAATGTACTCTATGTACACAATTAATCACTCGTCTGTCAGTTTGTCACACTGTGGTGGCTTGTGTGTTGCTGTGAGGCTGAAGGCTATGTCACCAGTATTTCAAATACCAGCAGGGTCCCTTACGGTGGACAGGTTTCAGTGAAGCTTCCAGACTAAGACAGACTTGGAAGAAGGAAGGGTCATCCATTTTTCAAAAAATTAGCCAGTGAAAACCTTATGAATAGCAATGAAAAACTGTCTGATATATTACTGGACCAATAAACAGCATCACGATAAATGGAGAAATAATTAAAGTTTTTAAAGATTCCATTTTCCTTGGATCCACAATCAACATCCATGGAAGCAGCAGTCAAGAAATCAGACATTATAATGCACTGGGAAAATCTGCTGCAAAAGACCTCTTTAAAGTGTGGAAGAGCAAAGATGTCACTTTGAATACTAAGGTGTGCCTAACCCAAGATGGGGCAATCTGCTTCCTTAGTGATACTGCCTCGGAAACCCAAGGAAGGGTCGCTATGAGTTGGGTCCGACTTGACGGCACATAACAACAACAACAACCCAAGACATGGTATTTTCAATCGCCTCATATGCATGTGAAGGCTGGACAATGAATAAGGAAGAACGAAGAAGAGTTGATGGATTTGAATTGTGGTGGGGGTGAAGAATACTGAAAATAACATGGGCTGCCAGGAGAACTAACAAATCCATCCTGGAAGGAGTACAGCTGCAATGCTCCTTGGAAGTGAGAATGGCCAGACTTTGTCTCACATATCTTGGTCGTTTTGTCCGAAGGGACCATTCCCTGGGTCCCTGGAGAAGGATATCATGCTTGGTAAAGTGAAAGGTCAGCAAAAAGGGTGAAGACCCTCAACAAGATGGATTGTCACAGTGGCTGCAATGATGTGCTCAAATATAAAAAGGATTGTAAGGATGGCATGCCAATGGGGAGTGTTTCATTCTGTTGTACGTAGAATCGCTATGAGTCAGAGTCAACTTGATGGCACCTAACAACAACAACAACGACGACGACTCTGTACACAATAAAGTTATTACAAGATACTCCACTTCAGAAATTCACTGGTTGCTACTAGAATGAAGAAATGAGCATTCAACGATAAGGCTATTAAAACAACCAAAATGTTAAATCCTGCAATTTATTCCCTAACTATTACTACTGTTACCCAAGGAGGGGTTGCCATGAGTCCAATCAACTCGAAGGCAGTGAGTTACTTAAATATAATATGTGAGACTTAGTATAATTAATAAACAAGTGTGTAAGTTTGTTTATAGTTTTAGGATATATATCACGTGGCTATATTTACACAAAGAGCTCTGGTAGTCTAGTACCTAATGCATTTGACTGTTAACCAGAAGGCTGGCAGTTCAAACCCACCAGCCACTCCTGGGAAGGAAGATAGATTGTGCAATCTACTTCTGTAGTGATACTTCCTTGGAAACCCAAGGAAGGGTTGCTATGTTTTTAAATATTTACACAAGCTTATTCAACACTCACATTAGTTAACTCTTATTAGTTTAAACATCAGATAATAGTACAACTAGGTAAAATGAATCAAGTTTATAAAGGCCATTTGTCTATAATAATACTCAATAAAATTTTCAGTTCCATCTGTATAAGTTTTTAACAGTGTCATCGCGTATGTAAAATTTCTCCTTTGCAGAAACCCCCAATACAATCAGATTCCTTTCATCAATTGCTTCCAAGATATTGGGACAAGGTGTAGGAGCAATAAGGAAGAAATTTACCAGAAATACTCTGAAAAGGAACCTAACAAGATTTCTCTGATCACTCATACCAGTCAGGGATTACAATATAGATTTAAACACCTCACTGGTGAAAATTAGCTGTACCAGACAACAATCCAACCGATTGGTTAACTCATTCTACAAAGTAAGGAAATATAATAAGGCTACTAACTGAAATGATTGTACAGATCTCTCTACAAAACATCCTTAGCAGTTGAATTTATACAAAACTGCTCCATTAAGACACAACCCATCTCATCTTGGAGAACTAAGATTCAAAGGCTATGTATGAACTCTGTCATTGGGAAGTGACAAATTCCATTTTGTACTGAACTGCTTCTTAAAGATTGAGACTAGGTTTACAATAGGGAAGGAAGAGACAACTGGCTTTCAACAAATTCAACTGAACTATAGACATTTCACATTTAAATACCTGCTCTTCTTGTGTGGGATACACCTCCAGAATGGTGCTAACCTAATTCTGTTCATACTAATATTATTCTACTTCATTGCATCTCGATACTGTTCCTATCTAATGTTTATATATATATATATATATATATATATATATAACCATTTAATGGACTAAGGACACAAAGTTAAATTTGTCATTTAGATCATTTTATTATTTTATTGGCAAGGTGTTCTTACATTAAACCAAACCAAGCTCACTGCCCTCGAGTCAATTTCGACTCATAGAAACCCCTCCTTGGGTTTCCGAGGTGGTATCACTATGGAAATATATTGCCCAACCTTCCTTCCAAGGAGTGATGGGTGGGTTTGAACAGCCAGCCTTCTGGTTAGCAGTCAAATAAATGCCTTAGGCACTATGCCACCAGAGCTCCTGTCCTTAAATTGCTGTTATTATATTTTCCTAGACAAGAGGCCACAAACCAAGGGATAAACAAACACTAAACTTGTTCCTCAGTTAGATGTAAATTTACAACTGAATTTACCTTTATTATAAGGACTTAATAGCCATACATTTACATTTAATGCTGTTGTATCTTGTTAACAAATTTCACTAGTTTGCTACAAAGATTCCCTTAGACAAGTGGTGTTGCTTTGATTGTAATTAGCTATGTCACCCCACTCTGGTCATTGGTTACAACAGACAAGACTTGTTCAAAATGATTATTCTAAAGTCGACCAAGACAGAATATTTAGAGCTAGTTTTTGCCCTTAATGTCACCGCACAATTAAAGGTCTTATTCAGCCTCTTTTTCCAATTCAATGGGTGCCCTCAAATTTTACCAGATGGTAACACAAGAAGGTCTTCCACTCCATTCACCAAGGCCCTCTTACTGGTTAGGAAAAAAACAAAAAAGATCCAAACTGTTTGCAGTTTCAACTCTGCATTACATTTTATTCTGTTCAGAACTGATAAATTTCTGGACCAAAGGTAGTTATATATATATTTTTTTGCCATTCTTTTTTTTT
>NW_006922245.1:214968-216360 GCF_000298275.1 Orycteropus afer afer
CCCACCCCTGGTAACCAACAAAGAAAATGTCCTCCAATATATAAACCTTTCCTTAACTTTTACAATAACGGACTAATACAATATTTGTCAAAGGTAGTTATATTGAAATAGCATTTGAGAGAAAAATAACTTTACATCTTCAGAGACTTTACTGGATGACTCAACTGCTGAGAATTCTTCCATAAAAGACAGAGACTTAATGTCATTAAAAGATAGATTTATTCCTGATGAGCTTTTTATGGAGAACCAAGACTACTTTTAGCTTGTCCTTAGTCTACTCTCTGGTCAGTTCCAGCTAAGATCATTGCCTGTTTCTACATTGAAAAGTCTAATGATCTGTTTCCAAATATTAACATAAAAAATGTAATCCACATATTGCCTCCAGACTTTTATTTAAAAGGTTCTAACAAGGTGCTGAGGAGCACTGGTAGCATAGTACCTAAGACATTTGACTGCTAACCAGAAGGCTGGGTGTTCAAACCCACCAGCCACTCCTTGGAAGGAAGGTTGGGAGATCTACTTCCATAGTGATACCGCCTGGGAAACCCAAGGTGGGGTCGCTATGAGTCGGATCTCACTCGAAGGCATTGAGTTGGTTTTTTTTGTTTGTTTGTTTGTTAACACGGTGCTGAAGGAGCAGTGGTGGTGCAGAGCCTAAGATATTTGACTGCTAATCCAAAGGTTGGTGGTTCAAATGTGCCAGCCACTCAATGGAGGGAAGATGAAGCAATCTACTTCTATAAAGATTTACCTCCTTGGAAACACAATGGGTGTTGCTATGATTCAGAATCAACTCGATGGTTGTGGGTTTGGTATTTGGTTTAACACAGAGCTGTCTTAAGTAATTTCTAACTTAACATGAGGCAAAGTGCAAAGGGCATTATTCTTTTGTTAACCGCTGTAAACTTGCCTTTAGAAATGTCCAACTTGTTTGAAAAAGGTATCGTTTTCTCTCAGACATTTGGGGGCTTAACATGCAACTCGTGTATATCACCCTTACAAAATTGCTTCTATAAAAAGCTTTATCAATGGCTTTAACGTAATTTCTATTTACATCTTACATTTTGATGACTGGTCCCTTAATGCCAAATATGACACTGGAGAATTGGATAATTTAAATCTTCTAAAAGCCTCACTCAAATAAAAAGGCTCAAAATGTATATAGTAAATACTATATTGTTGCTTAGCTGTGTAAGAATTTCCTCCACAGTTTCTATGCTCAAACCAAGATGAGCAAAGCATATCACAAGTGAAATTATTGTGGTAGAAAAACGGAAAAAGATTTGTAAATATAAATGAATTCCAAATTAAAAATGTTGTTGTTGTTATGTGCCATCAAGTCGGCCCCGACTCATAGCGACCCCTCCTTGGGTTTCCGAGGCGGTATTACTA
>NW_006922245.1:216710-218471 GCF_000298275.1 Orycteropus afer afer
GCTTGTATTTAAAGTTACATCTCATTATCTTGCTTCAAAGTTTTTTCACCTTTGCTGTCAAAGTTATTCTTGCCTATACATTAAATGTTTGCTTATAGTGGAGAACCCACTGCCATTGAGTCAATTCTGACTAATAGTGACCCTTTAGGACAGAGTAGAATTGCCCATAGGGTTCCCAAGGCTTTAAATCGTTACAAGAACAGACTGCTTCTTCTTTCTCCCTTGAATTGGCTAGTGGGTTTGAAACATTGACCTTTTGGTTAGCAGCCAAGTACTTTAGCCATTATGCCACCAGAGCTCTACCAATGGAGAATGACAAATAATTTCCTTTTTTCATGAAAATATTGTCAAAACGTGTGAGCTTAGCTGCCAAGAAGGTGAAAAGGAGCCCTGGTGATGCAGTGGTTAAAACACTTGGCTGCTAAGTGAAAGGTATTAATTCGAACGCACCAGACACTCCATGGGAGAAAGGTATGGCATTCTTTTGTAAACATTATAGCATTGGAAACCCTAGGAGGCCCTTCTACATTGTCCTACACGTTCCTATGAGTTGGAATTGATTTGATGGCAGTGAGTTTTTAGACACTGTGAAGGAGTCTTGTCTTTATCCTAAGAGGAATGGGAAATTATAAATCATCCACAGACTATTCTCCTGAGTTTCATAGGTAGTATAATTTCACATTAAAATGGCAATCCTCTTCTGAAGACTATCAGGAAAACTGGGAAATTGACTAACTTTTCTATTTTGAATAATAGCAATAGCAAATGTTTACTTTGCAATTATTATGAGCCAGACACTGTTCTGTTTCATATATATTAATATATTTATTTTTCCCAATAATTCTCTGAGGCAGGTAGTATAAACATCACCAATTTGCAGGTGAGGAAACAAAAGCACAGAGTATATCCAAATTCAAATAGTTTAACTTGGCCAATTTGAGATTTGAACCCAGGTAGTCTGGCCCCCAAGATTCTGATCCTAATCATCACCCCCCTCCTTTTTTTGACCCTATATACTAATGGATATGTTTTGGCAGTAGTATTCAGCAGCCTTAAAATAGTTATTACTTTATTACAGATTTCTTAGACAAAATTAGTGTAATTCTTCATGAGAATTTCAGAAAGAAGTATTTTGTTCTTTTCCTAATTTTAATTTTATTGAGGTAAAATATATGTAACAAAAGTTTTCCATTTTATTATTAAATGTACAATTCAGTGACATCAATTACTTTTACCTACTTTCAAAACCATCACCATTATCCATTTCCAAATATTTTACATCCTCCAAAGAGAAACAAAGTACACTTTCAACAATAGTCCCCATTCCTTCTTCCTTGAAATCCCTGGTAATCTTTAATAAATTTTTCTCTATATGCATTTGCCTATTAAATATTTCATATAAGTGAGATCTTACAGTGTTTGTTGTTTTTGTGTTTAACTTATTTTGCTTAGCATACTGTTTTCAAGATAATCCATGTCATAGTGTGCATCAGAATCTCATTTCTCTTTATGCCTGCTCATATTCCATTATATGTATATACCACATTTTGTTTATCATTCATTTATTGATGAACACTTGAGTTGCTTTCATCTTTTGACTATTGCAAATAATGAAGCAATGAACACTGGTGTATATGTATCTGTTTGAGTCCTTACTGTCAAGTCTCTAAATTATATAACTAGGAATTTAATTGATTGATCTTATGGTAAGCCTATAGTGCCTAAGGCACTTGACTGCTCACCAGAAGGCTGGCGGTTCAA
>NW_006922245.1:220484-221622 GCF_000298275.1 Orycteropus afer afer
ATCTCTCTAATGGCTAATGATCATGAGCATTTCTTCATATGTCTTTTGGGCTCCTGAATATCCTCTTCACTGAAGTGTCTATTCATGTCTTCTGCCCATTTTTAATTGGAATATTTGTCTTCAATAGTGTCCAACATTATTGCAGTGTTGGCGTTTTCTATAAATTCTAGAGATAAGTCCCTTGTCAGATATGTCATTGCCAAATATTTTTTTTTTTCCCAATCTGTAGATTCTCTTTTGACATTTTTGGAGAAGTCTTTGGAAGCACATAAAAATTTAATTTTGAGAAAGTCCCATTCATCTAGTTTATCTTCTGCTGTTTGTGCATTTTGGGTTATGCTTGTTAGTCTATTTATGCCATATATTACTACTGTTCACTGCTGTTGAGTCAGTCACCTCTCATAGGAACCCCTCCTTGGGTTTCCAAGGCAGTATCACTACAGAAGTAAATTGTACCAACCTTTGTTCTGAGGAGTGGCTGGTGGGTTTGAACCTCCAGCCTTCTGGTTAGCAGTCAAATGTCTTAGGCACTATGCCACCAGAGCTCCCCCTAAATTTGCCCCTAATTTTTTCTTGAGGAACTTTATAGTTTTAGGTTTCACATTTAAGTCTTTGATCCATCTGGAGTTAGTTTTTGTGTATGGTGTGAGGAACAGATCTTGCTTCATTTTTCTGCAAATGGATATCCAGCTTTGCCAGCACCATTTGTTAAGCAGACAATCTCTTCCCCATGTAATGGATTTTGGCCCTTTGTCAAACATCAGCTGACCATACGTTGATGGATCTATTTCTGTGTTCTCGGTTCTATTCCATTGGTTTATGTGTCTGTCATTGTACCAATACCAGGCAGTTTTGACTACTGTGGCTGTAGAGTAGGTTTTAAGATCTGGGAGTGTGAGACCTCCTACTTTATTCTTCTTCTTCAATAATGCTTTACTTATCCGAGGTTTCTTTCCTTTCCAAATAAAGTTAGTGATTCTTTTTTCCATATTCTTAAAGAATGTTGATGGGATCTGGATTGGAATTGCATTGAATATATAGATTGCTTTGGGTACAATTGACATTTTCACAGTGTTCAATCTTCCTATCCATGAGCATGGTATATTCTTCCATTTATGTAGATCCCTTATGGTTTTCT
>NW_006922245.1:222316-229842 GCF_000298275.1 Orycteropus afer afer
TCTATTGGCTAGGATTTTGTTGAAGATTTTTGCATCTATATTCATGAGGGATATTGGTCTGTAGTTTTCCTTTTGAGTGGTGTCTTTTCCTGGTTTTGGTTATGCTTGCTTCACAAAATGAGTTAGGGAGGATTCTATCCTTTTCTATGTTTTGGAACAGTTTCAGTATTATTGGTGTCAGTTCTTCTCTGAATGTTTGGTAAAATTCTCTCATGAAATTGTCTGGGCTAGGACTTTTTTTCCTTGGTAATTTTTTTTATGACTTGTTCAATTTCTTCTTTTGTTATTGGTCTGTTCAACTTTGCACCTCAGTCTGTGTTAGTTTAGCTAAGTAGTATGTTTCTAGAAATCTATTCATTTATTCCAAGAAAGATTTCTTTTTAAAATATGAAATTTATTTGTTATTTTCCAATTGATTTGTTCTCTCTGTATTTTCTTCTGTCTCTCTATCTCTGCAGCTATTGTCATACTACACAATTATTGTTTTTGTGAATTGCTGTTGAGTCAATTCTGACTTATGGAGACTCCACGTGTGCAGAGTAGAACTGCTCCATTGGGTTTTCCATGGCTGATTTTTCAGAAGTAGATAACCAGGCCTTTCTGCTGAGCCACCTCTGGGTGGGTTTGAGCCACTAATCTTTCAGTTAGTAATTAAGTGCTTAAATATTTGCACCATCCATGGGATCCCTACAAAGTTGTAATTTATGTACATGTTTTAATGCTAAATACATAAAATCAAAGATTTAATAGCCCTTTTGAACTGACCCCTGTTACATTTAAACATATGATCCCTAGAAGTTTTCATTCTAATTGGTAGAAAACTTGTGAAATCACTTCCTATTGAGTATTACTGAACATTTTTTCACTGTACAATGTGTAGGTTACATTGCTAGGTAAACACCTGTTCCAATGGATTGTCCAAGAACATTCTGAAGTGAACAGCTTTCCTCTAATATTAACATGAGGATACACATATAATACCTTGCAAAATCCCACCTCTGCTTTCTCCACTCCATTACACTACTGATGACATTGCTCATTACCCACTGAGAGCAATAAGCCTACCCCACTGAGTTATCTTCCTCCATTTTGTCTTACTACATATTAAAATACTAAAGTCCGGTTTCATTAATTCCACAAAAATCATAAGACTGAGCTATAACTATATTTTTGGTAGACATGATGTCTTACAGTAGAAATGACATTAGGCTAAATGGACTTGATAAAATTTTGAAATATGTTGGTTATGTGATTCTCTCCAAAGGGAAATTTTAGGCAATTGTTTAGGTAATATGGCCACTACTTTGTGCATTAAAATTTTGAAATATGTTGGTTATGTGATTCTCTCCAAAGGGAAATTTTAGGCAATTGTTTAGGTAATATGGCCACTACTTTGTGCATTTATATGTTGTTTTATCTCTTATAAAGCTGAATTAATTACTTGGATTAACTAAACATGTGTGACTCAATGACCAACAAGCTATAAGAAACATCCATGAGGGTGAAAATTAGTCCATTTGCTTAAAGAGAGAAAAAAGGCATCTTGGAAGATCCCATAGAATAAAAGTCAGTTAAGGCATATAAATTACACTTTTTAGCATTGACTTCTTCTCTATAGCTTGTTTATTTTTATTAGAAAAATGGATTGCAGACAAATTCTGTGTATATTAAGCAAAGACAAAATGTTTACATTATCTTTCTCTAATTACATGGTGTGGTAAATACTTGATAGGACAGATGTATAAATTAATTAATAAAAGTTAATGGATTAATTAATATATGCCCAGGACTCTTACTGCTTTACCCCAAAGACAGCTACTTATCTACTCACAGCTTATGCACTGAATGAAGAGAATATATAGATAGATAGATAGATAGATAGATATAGATATAGATATTTAATAATTAAAGATCAATTTGAGATACTACTCTCAGAGACTCATAATTACCAAATAATCATTTTAATAATTTGCACATGTGAGAGATTATCTATAATTCTAGGATAGAGTTAGCTAAGCAGTTTATTGCTGCTTGAAGGGCTAAGAAATTTATGTTATCTCTAGAACAACTTTTTATATGTGAAGAGAAGCCACACCCTGGAAGATCTCAAGGTCAAGTCTCTTTGGAATAAATGAGGTGTTAAAACAGAATAATGGAGTGTGAATAGCAGTGGACTTGGAACTGAATGATTTGAGTTCTAGTTTATGCTCTTCTACTAACTGCATAAAATACTTATCATTTTATTTTGTTTCTTTGTGATTTTCTTTCCTCATTTCCAAAAAGTTGTGGGGGAGAGGAGATATATGTTGAAAATAGGTGTTCATTTTCTAAAAATATACATTTATTTAAATATACAAACTGTATTTTTGTTATTGCAAACAAATGAAATTAATCAGGGGCACTGAGTATAGCAATACTGACTACAAACTGCACAGCTAAAATGAAATCCATTTATTTTGACTATGCTGGACATTACTGCTGTCACCGAATATAGATGAGATAGAACTCCCATTCAAAATTTAGTTTGGATATTTTCTTGATTCTCTACTGATATAGCAGAAATACCACAGTGGAAGGCTTACACAAACAGAAATTTATTCTTTTACAATTTTGGAGACTAGAAATTCAGAGTACTGGCTCTAGGAGCTGGGTGAAGGCCCCTCAACCTTTGGCTTCAGCTCTGCTTCTTGTTTCAGGCACATTAGAGCTGAAGGCTTTTTCTGACTCATACAGCTGCTGGCTGCTGAAGTTGATGAACCCACGATTGACAGGTAAAATGGCACAATCTCAAGATTGGTAGTCGACACAGCAGGTCACTGGTTCAAATCCAGGAAAAATCCCAAGGTTGGCAGGCAATGTGGTAGTCTGAGACTTGGCCAAATGCGTGGTCCAGAAGTGCCAGAAGTTAAAGACCTTTCTAAAAACTTCTTAAATACTGGAAGCAGGCCACACCCTGAAGGCAACTTCTTAGCTGGTCACAGCAGATTCCACCATGGAGGTAATTACAATCACATCATAAGGAATAACTACATACAGGTGCCAAGCAGCTCACAACCACAGCCTAGCCAATTTGACATGTAATCTTAACTACTGCATTCCACCCATTTTAAACTTGGCACCTGCACAGATTTTCCTTATTTGGTGGCCCACCTCTCCTAGTCCATCTGAGTGGCAACTTCACACTCTTGGCCTGGCAGGCCTTGTTTTTCTGCTCCTTTGGCCTGGCATCCCCACCCCCTCACTTATGGGCAGTAGAAATGGCCCCATCCCACTGGCACTCATGTATGGCAGCCCCACACTTCAGAACTGAGTTTGTGAAGATCTGACCCTTTGTAACCTAAGAGACTGTGGTGATTCCACTCCCAGAGGCCATAGTCCTATCCTTTGACACTGAGGAAGTTCTGTTTCCCATTTCCTTCTGCCAATTGATGCCCAAAGGCAACCCACTCCTCCAGGAAGGCTACTGACTAAAGGCACTCAGCTTTCTCACTCTGTGGGCCATCAAGCCTGTGGTTCTGTCTCATGCCTGTCTTTCTACCAGTTAATGCCCAAAGGCAACCCACTCTGCTAGGAAGCCTCTTGCTCAAAGTCATTCCTCTTTGGTATTCCATGGGCTGTCAAGACCTTTGCTCTGTCTAGTGCTGGTGTCTTAGCTCTGCTGCCATAGTCTCTCTACTGGTCTCTCTGCCAATCTCTCTGCTGTGGTCTCAGAACAGGGATCTCATGTCCAAGGATGCACTCCACTCCTGCTTCCACATTTTCTGTATCTGTTAGATCAGTATCCCACTCTGTGTACCAAATTCTGTCTTGGTTCTCTAGTGCTTCTATAACAGAAATAGCACAAATGGATGACTTCAACCAACAAACAGGAATTTATTCTCTTATAGTTTAGCAAGCTCAAAATGAAAAAACAAAACAAACAAAAAAAAAAACAGCAAAACATCAAACTTACTACTGTAGAGTCAAATCTGACTCATTGCGACCCTCCTTGGGTTTCCGAGGTGGTATCTCTACAGAAGTTTATTACCCACTCTGCATTCCGATGAGTGGCTGGTGGGTTTGAACCCCAAGCCTCTGGTTAGCAGCCCAATGCATTAGGCACTAACCCACCAGAGAAGTCCAAATTCAGAGTGCAGGCTCTAGGGGCTAGGTGAAGGTCCCTCAACTTTGGGCTTCAGCTCTGCCTCCTGTTCTAGGCCCATTGGAGCTAGAGGCTTTTTCTGACTTATGCAGCTACTGGCTGCTGAGGCAGACTAATCCAAGACAAAGAGGTAAAATGGCATAAGCTCAAGATCAGCAAGCAACACAGCAGACCACTGTTTCAAGTCCAAGAACAAGCCCAAGAACAGCAGGCAACACAGCTTGCCGAGACTCAGCCAAATGCATAGTATGGTTCAGATGTGCCAAAAACTAAAGACCTTTTTCAAAACTTCTCCTAAAATGCTAGATGCAGGCCATGCCTCAAAGACAGCTACTTAGCTACTCACAGGAGATTCTACCAAGGAGGTGATTACATTATCATCATTGAGAATAACTACATCCAGCTAACCAGCTGCTCAAAACTATGGCTCAGCCAATTTGACACACAACCTTAACTACCAGAGACATCAAAACTGATGACAATACACTACACACACACACACACACACACACACCAAGAAAGTATGAAAAGGCTTACTACTTACATAATGTGAAGTTCTGGGGAGAGCAGAGTGGCTCCCAAGCTTGTCTGAAAATGACTTGAGAGATTAGGGAAAGGAGACTAGCTTGGAGTTTTTATGGGGGTTAGGGTATGAGACCAAGGTAAGGGTTCTCTCATATGGCTGAGGGTTTGAGTCATTTGAAATTCCTGCCAGCATCAAAAAAAAGAGTGTACCCAGCCTATCTTACCAGCTTGCTCAGATGTAGGATAGAAGGATAAAGATATAGTGGGACTTGAAAATTGTCAGCAGTCAAACATAAAAAAATGTAATCAGTTTTTATTACAGATGTGAATCACACCTCTAATATTATGCAACATAGTAGTCTTTAACCTATTAAGAAAACAAACTTAAATTAGTACATTCTTTTTGGTTTATAAAATATTTTGTCTTACGTGTGAATTTTACGGTATCCTCTTCTGATTCCATAGATGAGGATAGAGAGAATTTGGTAGGTAAGTTTCATGTCTAAAATCACAGCTAGTAATGCAAATGTATCAGCATATTTCTGAAAATGTTTCTTAGCTGTGGAAATATTATACTTGAGTGTACAACTAAGGCATCATTCAACTGAAAAACTGAACATATGACCACTCACCCAAGTATTTATACTAGGGAGTTTTTCCACTTCTGCAGTTTATCCCACAGATCTTTACTAAGCCTCTACTTTGTTTAATTCATTTTTCTAGGTGCTGAAAGAATAGAGTGATTAATAAAAGTGGTATCAGATATATAGGAGTTTAGCATATAACACATTGTTTAAATGTGCATCTAGGGATGAATTCATTTAATTTAAGATGCAAATCTTAATAACACAAACCCATTGAAAATTTTCTATTATGTTAATTTACCATAAAATTGGTTGAAATCCTTGTTTATTTTGCCTTTATATATGCCATGTAATTCCTTGGACTGCATTAATTACAAGAGCTATGCCCTGAACAAAAAGAAAACCTAAATATTCTGTAGTTTGAGTAAAGTCACAAACTGTTAATTATTAAAAACTGTGCTTCATAGTACATATTTTTAAAATAAAAATTATATTGTGTTTTCAGTGAAAGTTTACACAGAAGATTAGGTTCCCTCATATTACATACTTTAAGGAGCTCTGGTGGTGTAGAAGTTAAGGCATTTGACTGCTGACCACAAGTTTGGTTGTTCAAATCCACCAGCTGTTCTTCAGAAGGAAGATGAGGCAGTTGGCTTTTGTAAAGATTTATAGCTTTGGAAACCCACTGGGGGTCATTATGAGTTGGAATTGACTTGATGACAATGAGTTATAAATGTGTACACACACACACACACACACATATAACCAAACCAAATCAATCCACTGCCATTGAGTCAATTCCAACTCATAGTGACGCGCGTTGGGTTTCTGAGGCAGAAAATCTTTATGAAAGTAGATTGCCCAGTCTTCCTTCCACAGAGTGGCTGGTGGATTTGAACCACCAATCTTCTGGTTAGCAGTAAAATGCCTTAGGCACTGTGCCACCAGAGCTCCATGTATGTATGTATGTGTGTGTGTCTGTGTGTGTGTATATATCATACTTTAATGTGATATCAAGTATAGTACATTGTATACTTGTATATGGCTCAAAAGAAAGCTATTAACAGCTAAGTCATTTTAATTGTCTCATGTATTTCTTATTATAAATGGTAATCCATATTTCAAAGTGACATTTTGATGATAAAGTACACTAAACCTGTATTTTTACCATTACCATATTATTGCATACATATTTTTCTTATCTTTACTAAAATAAAATTTAAGGCCAAATTTAAAACTATTTTAATAACTTAAAATGGATTTGTTTAACATTGATAATTAATATACTACTATTGTGAAATTGAATTATTTTGCTATAATAGCCAGCAGACAAATTACTTATTTGGTTATAAATATTGAGCCAATAATTATCATTGATGTTTCTGTCTATGCTACTTAATACATATTTCTTAGAGTGCAAATGTGGTATGACAGTCCTTACTGTATTTTGTTGTTGTTGTAATACACCGTCGAGTTGATGTCGACTCGTAGCAACCCCTCCTTGCATTTCCGAGGCAGTATCACTACGGAGCTCTGGTAGCATAGTGTCTAAAGCACTTGACTGCTAACCAGAAGTCTGGCAGTTCAAACCCACCAGCCACTCCTCGGAAGGAAGATGAGTATCCATAGTGATACTGCCCCAGAAACCCAAGGAGGGGTCGCTATGAGTTGGGTCTGACTCAACGGCACATAACAACAACAGCAACAACATCACTACGGAAGCTGATTGCCCCATCTTCCTGCCAAGGAGTGGCTGGTGGGTTTGAACCATCAGCCTTCTGGTTAGCAGTCAAATGCCTTAGACACTATGCCACCAGAGCTCCTTATAGTATTTTAGTGTAAATGAAAGTGAAAAGATTATACAAAAATATCATGAGATTAAATTATGGCTGTTCATAATGGAAAAGTTTTAAAATTAAATCATGATTTAAAGTTTTAGGAAATTATTTTGGCAGAAACTATACATGAGTCAATATAGGAGTTCTGGTAGCATAGTGCCTAAGGCACTTGACTCCTAACCAGAAGGCTGGTGATTCAAACCCACAAGCCACTCCTCAGAAGGAAGGTTGGTTGGGCAATCTACTTCCAGAGTGATATCACCTCAGAAACCCACGGAGGGGTCGCTATAAGTCAGGTCTGACTCAACGGCACATAACAACGAGTCAATATATATATATTGAGTCATGCCACATCAACAAATGAAGGTCCTGAGATTTTTACTCCATCTATATCATTAAAGTCATCTCTACTCTGAGTAACCAGGTCTTCCCCAATTT
>NW_006922245.1:229942-231774 GCF_000298275.1 Orycteropus afer afer
TATATTTGTTGTTGTTGTTGTTTGCTGTCGAGTCGGCCCCGACTCATAGTGACCCCCCTTGGGTTGCTGAGGCAGTATCACTATGGAAGTAGATTGTCCATAGATTGTCCAACCTTCCTTCCGAGGAGTGGCTGGTGGGTTTGAACTGCCAGCCTTTCGGTTAGCAGTCTAGCGCCTTAGGCACTATGCTACCAGAGCTCCTATACACACACACATACACACACACACACATATTGGGCACAAGGTGGGGTGTTTGGAGCAATGGGTTCTTTAAAGGCTAGCAAGGGAGGGGAACTAGGGGTGCAGGGTTTGGAGTAGTTTTAAGGGAGGCCAGGAAGTGTGCAGAGTGGTTTGGAACAACTAAGAGAGATGAACTTGTCTGTCAATTTGTCATCCAGTGGTGGCTTATGTGTTGCTATTAGGCTGGAGGCCATGCCACCAGTGTTGCAAATGTCAGCAGGGTTACCCATGGTGAACAGGTTTTACTGGAGCTTCCAGACTAGGACAGACTCAGAAGAAGGAAGAGGCCATCCACTTCTCAAAGAATTGGCCAATGAAAACTTTATGAATAGCAGGGAAACAAATGTCTGATATATTACTGGAAAACTTTATGAATACCCCTGAAACATTGGCTGATATAGTGCCAGAAGATGAGCCCCTCAGGTTGGAAGGCACTCAAAATACCACTGGGGAAGACCTGCTTACTCAGAGTAGAGCCGACCTTAATGATATGGATGGAGTAAAGGTTTCAGGACCTCCATTTGCTGATGTGGCATAACTCAAAATGAGAAGAAACAGCTGCAAACATTCATTAATAATCTAAAAATGGAAGGTATGAAGTATGAATCTAGGAAAACTGGAAGTTGTAAAAAATGAAATGGAATGCATAAAGATAGATATCTTAGGCATTAATGAGCTGAAATGGACTGGTTTGGGGCATTTTGAATCACACAACCATATAATCTACTGTGTTGCGAATGACAAAATGAAGAGGAATGGTGTGGCATTCATTGTCACAAAGAATGTTTCAAGATCTTCCCTGAAATACAATGCTGTCAGTGATAAGATAATACCCATATGCCTACAAGGAAGACCAGTTAATACTACTATTATTCAAATTTATGCACAAACCACCAAAGCCAAAGATGAGGAAATTGAAGATTTTTACCAACTTCTGCAATCTGAAATTGACCAAACATGAAATCAAGATGTGTTGATTATCACTGGTGATTGGAATGCAAAAGTTGGTAACAAAGAAGAATTACTGGTAGTTGGAAAATTTGGCCTTGGTGGCAGAAATAACACTGGAGATCACATGATAGACATTTACAAGACCAACGACTTATTCATTGCAAATACCTTTTTTCAACAACATAAACAGTGACTATACACATGGACTTTGACAGATGTAGTACATAGAAATCAGATTGACTACATCTGTGGCAAGAGATGATGGAGAAGCTCAATATCTTCAGCCAAAAGAAGGCCAGGAGCTGATTGTGGAACAGGCCATTGAATGCTCATATGCAAGTTCAAGATGAAGTTGAAGACAATTTAAAGAAGTCCACAAGAGCCAAAATATGAGCTTGATTATATCCCTCCAGAATTTAGAGACCATCTAAATTTCATGCATTGAACACTAATGACCAAAAACCAGAGTAATTGTGAGACGACAAGAACATTATCCATGAAGAAAGCAAGGGGTCATTAAAAAGACAGAAAAGGAAGAAAGGACCCAAATGGATGTCAGAAGAGACTCTGAAACTTGCTCTTGAATGAAAAGTAGCTAAAGCAAATGGAAGAAATGACAAGATAAAAGAGCTGAACAGAAG
>NW_006922245.1:233609-235697 GCF_000298275.1 Orycteropus afer afer
TTTTGGGGGTTCTACCAGACTCCATCTGACCAGTAATTCAGGTCATTATTGTGTTTTTGAGTTTTGTTCCATGTTTTTCCTCCCCCTCTATCCAGGATCTCCAGTTTTGATCCCTTCCCCAAGAGATTGGCATTGGTAGCCAGGCACCATCTAGTTCTTCTGGTCTCCAGGTCTGTCATGCCCTAGGGTTGATTGTTTCCAAATGCCCTTGGTTTTCCTCACTTTTCTTCAATTCCGATGAAAGGAGACCATCAGATGCATCTTAGATGGCCAATAGAAAGCTTTCAAGGCCCCAGTCGCTACTCACCAAAGTAGGTTGTGGAACTACATATTTATGTATTATGTTGTGCCAATTGAGTCTGGTGTCTCCTAACAGTATGGTCCTGAGTTGGAAGATCTGGTAGATCTCTCTCTCATGGTGTCCGGCTGTCTATGAGGGATTGCTCTATGTCTGTCTTCTGTTGCTTCTGTAAGGATTGCGGGTATTTATTGTTTTTTTGGTTTATCTGTGCAAGATTAGCCTCAGCTGAATCTATCATTGGTCTAGAGTATATTCCTGTTCACTCACCCCCATCTGATCTTCTCAGTTGTCTATGCATTTATCTGTAGCCTGATGTTTGGTGTTAGTGATAATGCTGTATTGTGGATATTTGTCATCTATATCTTATGTGCACAGTTCAGTGTTCTCCCTTTCCCCAATGTTATCATGCTGGTCACAGACTCTTTCCATACCATCCCTCCCCTTACCCAACTCAACTTGTGGCCCCCAACTAGTCTGAAATTCTTCCCTCCTCTTTCCTCCTATTGCCAGTAACCTACAATGTAAGTTCTGTAAGCTAACCAAACTCTTTGGAAAAAAGTTAAAGTGAGTCCCCTTCCCTAAGCAAACCTTTCCTTGACTTTTTTACAATAATGAGCTCATACACTATTTGTCCCTCTGCAATTGACTTATTTCACTCAGCAAAATGGCCTGCAGGTTCATCCACGTTGTGAGATGATTCGTGTATTCTTCATTGTTCTTCAATGTAGCATAGTATTCCATTGTGTGAATGTACCATAATGTGGTTATCCATTCATCTGTTGATGGAGATTTAGGTTGTTTCCATCTCTTTACTATAGTGAATTGTGCTGTGATGTACATGGGTGTGCATATGTCTGTTCACATCCTGTGTCTCACCTCTTTAGGATATATTTCTAGTAATGGAATTGCTGGTTCAAATAATATTCCTATTTTCAGTTTTTTAAGGAAATGCCATTTCATTTCTCACAATGGTTGTTCCATTTTACAGTCCCACCAGCAATGTATAAGAGTTCCGATCTCTCTGCAGCCTCACCAGCATTTGTTATTTTCTGTCCTGTTGAACTTTACTATTATTAATAGGGTGAGATGATATCTCATCATTGTTTGGATTTGCATCTCTCTAATGGCTAATGATCATGAGCCATTCCTCATGTGTTTGTTGGTCACCAGCCTATCATCTGTAGTGAAGTGTCTGTTTATGTCCCTTGCTCATTTTTTGATTGGATTGTCTGTCTTTTTGGTGTTGAGGTGTTGAAGCTTTCTGTAAATTGCAGAGATGAGTCCTTTGTCACATATGTCATGTTGTTGTTGTTATGTGCAGTGGAGTCGGACCCAACTCATAGCTACCCCTCCTTGGGTTTCTGAGGCAGTATTACTACTGAAATAGATTGCCCAACCTTCCTTCTGAGGAGTGGCTGGTAGGTTTGAACCGCCAGCCTCTGGTTAGCAGTTAAGTGCCTTAGGCACTATGTCAAAATATTTTTTCCCAATCTGTAGGTTCTCTTTTTACCCTTTTGGAGAAATCTTTTGATGCACATAAGAATTTAATTTTTAAAAGGTTCCAGTCATCTAGCTTCTCTTCCAGCTGCTGTGCATTCTAGGTCATGCTTGCTCATCTATTTATGCCATAAATTAGGGCCCCTAGATTTGTCCCTATTTCTTTGATTAACTTTATAGTTTTGGGTTTTACATTTAAGTCTGTGATCCACCTTGTGTTTGTTTTTGTGTATGGGGTGAGGTATGGGTCTTGTTTCATTTTTCTGCAAGCATATATCCAATTTTGCCAG
>NW_006922245.1:235979-241397 GCF_000298275.1 Orycteropus afer afer
GTGTGGTTTGGTAACATCATGACTGTGCCATTTTATTTGTCAACCTTGGGCTTGTTAGCCTCAGCAGCCCATAGCTGCCTGAGTGAAGAGATGCCTCTAGCTTCAGTGGGCCAGGAGCAAGAGGCAGAGCTGAAGCCCAAGGTCGAGGAGTTTCCACACAGCCCCTAGAGCCTAGCACTTTGAACTTGAACATCTAGCTTCTCGAACTGTAAGAGAATAAACTCCTGTTTGTTCAAGCCATCCCATTTGTGGTATGTTCTTATCAGAGCAGCACTTGGTCCTTTGTCAAAGATAAGCTGTCCATAGATGGATGGGTCCATTTCTGGGTTTTCATTTCTGTTCCAATGATCTATCTGTCTACCATTGCACTGATACCAACATGTATAGCAGGTTTTGAGATCTGGGAGAGTGAGACCTCCCACTTTGTTCTCCTTCTTTAGTAAAGCTCTGCTTATCCGAGGTCTCTTTCCTTTCCATATGAAGTTACTAATTGGTTTTTCCATGTCCTTAAAAAAATGTTGTTGGTGTCTAGATTGGGATTGCATTAAATGTGTAGATTGCTTTGGGTAATAATTGACATTTTCACAATATTCAGTCTTCCTATCCATGAACAAGGCAGGTTCTTCCATTTATGTAGATCCCTTGTAGTGTTTTATAGTAGTGCTTTATAGTTTTCTTTGTATAGGTCTTTTGTGTCTCTGGTAAGATTTATTCCTAGATATTTTATCTTTTTGGTTGCTGTTATAAACACTATTACTTTCCTTATTTCTTTTTCAGAGGCCTCTTTGTTGCTGTAGAGGAATCCAACTGATTTTTGCATACTAACTTTGTATCTTGCTACTTTGCTGAATCTCTCTATTAATTCCAGTATTTTTTTTTTTCTCTGAGTCTCTGGGTTTTCTATGTATAGAATCATATCATCCACAAATAGAGATAGGTTTACTTTCTCTTCACCAATTGGGATGCTTTTTATTTCTCTTTCTTGCCTTATTGCCCTGTCTAGGCTAACCAGACAGCTGGCGGTTCAAACCCACCAGCCACTCCTCGGAAGGAAGGTTGGGCAATCCTACTTCCGTAGTGATACTGCCTCGGAAACCCAAGGAGGGGTCGCTACGAGTCGGGTTTGACTCGACGGCACATAACAACAACAACAACAAGGATTTCCAATACAATGTTAAATAGAAATGGTGATAGAGGGCATCCTTGTCTGGTTCCCGTTCGCAAGGGGAATGCTTTGAGTCTTTCTCCATTAAAAATAATGTTGGCCATTGGCTTTGCATATATGACCTTTATTATGTTGAGGAATTTCCCTTCTATCCCTGTTTTGCTGGGAGTTCTGAACAGGAATCAGTGTTGGACTTTATCAAATGTTTTTTCTGCGTCAATTGACATGATCATGTGGTTCTTTTGTTTTCTTTATGTGGTGGATTACATTGATTGTTTTTCTGATGTTGAACCATCCTTGCATATCATGTATGAATCCCACTTGGTCAGAATGTATTATTTTTTATATGTTGATGGATTCTGTTGGCTAGGATTTTGTTGAAGACTTTTTACTTCTATATTCATGAGGGATATTGGACTGTAGTTTTCCTTTTTAGTGGTGTCTTTCCCTGGTTTTCATAACAGTGTTATGCTTGCTTCATAAAATGAGTTTGGAAGTATTCTATCTTTTTCTATATTCTGGAATAGCTTGAGTAGTACAGGTGTCAACTCTTCCCTGAATGTTTCGTAAAATTCTCCAGTGAAGCCATCAGGGTCTGGATTTTTTCTTATGGTTTTTATGACTTCTTCAGTTTCTTCCTTTGTTGTGGGTCTGTTCAAGTATTCTATCTCCGACTGGGATAGTTTACATAGATCTTGTGTTTCTAGAGATTTTTCCATCTCTTCTAGGTTCTCAATTCTGTTGGAGTACATTTCTTCATAATATTCAGTCAATATATTTTTTATTTCAGTTGATTCTGTTTTGATGTCACTCTTTTCATTTATTATTCTTGTTATTTGCTTCTCTTTTCTTTTCTTTTGTTAAATTTGATGATGGTTTGTCATTTTTGTTAATCTTTTTGAAGAACCAGCTTCTTCTTTTATTGATTTTCTCTCTCTCTCTCTCTTTTTCTGTTTCTTTTATTTCTGCTGTGATTTTTTATTATTTCCTTACTTCTGGATACTGTAGGTTTCTTTTGCTGCTCTTTTTCTAATTGTTGGAGTTATTGAGTTAGGGGGTTGATTTTGTTTCTTTCCTCTTTTTTGATGTGTATGTTTATTGCTATAAATTGAACTCTGAGTACTGCTTTTGCTGTGTCCCATAGGTTTTGGTAAGATGCATCTTCATTCTCGTTTGTTTTTAGGAATTTTTAAATTTCACTCTTTATTTCTTCTTTTACCCAGTAGTTTTTGAGTAGTGTATTATTCAACTTCCACATTTGATGTTTTTTTCCTTGATCTTTCTATTACTAATTTCTATTTTTATAGTATTGTGGTCTGAGAAGAGGCTTTTAGTATTTCAGTGTTTTTGAATTGATTGAGGCTTGTTTTATGTCCCAGCATATCATCTATTCTGAAGAATGAACCATGTGCACTGGAGAAGAATGTGGATTTTACTTATGTTGGGTGCAGTGCTCTGTATATGTTTATGAGGTCAAGTTGGTTGGTTGTGTTGTTGAGTTCTTCTGTATCTGTGTTGAGTTTTTTTTTCTAGTTGTTCTGTCCCTCCTTGAAAGTGGTGTGTTAAACTCTCCTACTACTATTGTAGAGTTGTCTATTTTTCCTTTCAATTCAGTTGATATTTGCTTCACATGTTTTGGAGCACTTTCACTGGGTGCATATTATGCATGTTATGGTAATGCCATCTTGGTCAATTGACATTTTCAGTATCATACAGTGTCCTTCTGTGTCCCTTATGCTGTTTTTTACCCTGAACTCTATTTTATCACAAATTAATATTGCCACTCCTGCTCTGTTTTGGTTACCATTTCCTTGGTATATATTTTTTTCTACACCTTAGTTTTCATCTTTGTGTCTAAAGTGGGTCTCTTGTAGGCAGCTGTGGTAGTTAAGTTTGTGTGTTAACTTGGCTGGGCCTGGCTTAGTGGCTGGGGAGCTGGATGTAGAAAATAGAGAAACTGGAATTTTTTTTTAAGTTTGATGTGTGAGAATAAGATTTTGACCACATACATGCTTTTAAAAATATTTGTGGCAGGTTTCCCCAAAACTTCCACACATTTCCTATCTCATATGCTTTTCTAGAATCTTGCCATTCTTGATAAAGTAATGGATTGTTTCACCTCACCCACTGTGAACCTGGAGGGGCTTGTGACTGCTCCAACCAACAGAGTATAGCAGAAGTGATTCTATGTGACTTCTGAAGCTGGGTGTGATAGTTATGTTTGTGTGTCAACTTGGCTGGGCCTGGTTGAGTGGCTGGCAGCTAGTGGTAGTTATTCCCCATGATGAGGCTGGTAATCAACTCCATGGTGGAATCTACTGTGAGCAGCTGAGTAGCTGCCTTATGGATGTGGTCTGCTTCCTATATATAAGGAGAAGCCTTGGGGAGTGGTCTCTAGCTTATGGCATGCTTGAACCCTGCATGTAGCTGTGTTATTGTTCAGCAGCCTGGCATGCTCTGCCAACCTTGGGACTTTCAATGAACTTGAATTATTGGCCTGCAATTTAGTTTGGTAACATTGGGATTGTGCCTTTTTACGTGTCAACCTTGGGCTTGTCAGCCTCAGCACCCAGCAGCTGTCTGAGTGAAGAAAAGCCTCTAGCTTCAGTGGGCCAAGAGCAGGCAGCAGAGCTGAGGCCGAAGGTTGAGGGGCTTTCACCCAGCCCCTAGAACCTGGCACTTTGAACTCAGACTTCAAGTCTCCAAAACTTGTAAGAATAAACTCCTGTTTGTTAAAGCCATCCTATTTGTACTATATTCTTGTCAGAATGGCACTAAGTAACCAGAACAGCAGCATATTGATGGGCCTTCTTTTCTTATCCTATCTGCCATTCTCTTTCTCTTGACTGGTGCATTTAGTCCATTCATATTGAGTGTAATTAGTGAAAAGTATGATTTGATTGCTGTCATTCTATTGTGATTTTTGTCGTGTTGTTGGAGATTTCCTTGGTCCAAATGCTTTTCTGCACTGAGTTCATTTTGTTATCAAATGTTTGCTCTCATTTCTTCTTTATTGTTGGTTTTGTGCTCATTAAGCCCATATGTGGGAGGTCTGGCGGTGTAGAGCCTAAGACATTTGACTGCTAACCAGAAGACTGGCGATTCAAACCCATCAGCCACTCCTCAGAAGGAAGATTGAGCAATCTACTTCCGTAGTGATACTGCCTTGGAAACCCAAGGAGGGGTCACTATGAGTTGGATCTACTCGACAACACTGAGGTTTTTTTTTAATGCATTTTATTAAAATATAATTTATGTTCACTGAAATACACAAAACTAAAGTGACATAGGTCAATGCATTTTTGTTTTTTGCAGTGTTCCCTCTCCTCCCCTCCCACCCCTGGCAACCAACAAAGAAAGTTTCCCTCCATATATAAACCTTTCATTGACCCTCCACAAGAACGAACTAATACTATATGTGTCCTTCTGTGCTTGACTTATTCCAGTCAGCATAATGTCATCCAACTCCGTCCATGTTATGCAGTGTTTTGCAGACACTACATTATTCTTTAGTGCTGCATAGCATTCTGTTGTGTGTATGTGCCATATTTTCCATTGATAGACACGTAGGTTGTTCCCATGTTTTTGCGACTGTAAGTAGTGCTACAATGAACATGGGTGTGCATATATCTATTCCTGTCCTGGTTCTCACCTCTGTAGGATATATACCTAGTAATGGGATTGCTGGGTGGAATGGTATCTCCAATTCCAGATTTCTAAGGAATCGCCATACTGCTTTCCATAGTGGTTGTATCACTTCACAGTTCCACCAGCAGTGTATGAAAGTCCCAATCTCTCCATATCTTTGCCAGCATTTGTTATTTTTTGTATCTTTGAACTTTTCCATCACTGCTGGGGTGAGATGTTATCTCATTGTTGTGTTGATTTGCATCTCTCTGATGGCCATTGATCGTATCTCTTCATGTATTTGCTGGCCACCTAAATATCTTCCTTGGTGAAGTGTGTATTTATGTGTTTTGCTCAGTTTTCATTTGGATTGTTAAATCCTTTGCTGTTGAGGCACTGGAATTTTCTATAAATCTTAGAGATAACTCACTTGGCAGATATGCAATTATTGATAAGTTTGAATTTTTGCTGTCATTTTTGTTATGTATTTTTTCATGGTGATTTCTTTGTTCCATATAATTCTCTGTGTTGAGCTTGTTTTGTTTACGAATAATGTCATCACTTCCTTCGTTGCTATTGTTCTAGTATTTACTAAATATTTGTGCAGGAGCTCTGGTAGCATAGTG
>NW_006922245.1:241839-243251 GCF_000298275.1 Orycteropus afer afer
CTTCTCTGTCCAAAGGACTCCCTTTAGCATCTCTTGTAAGGTTGGTATGGTTTTAACAAATTCCCTTCATTTCTGCTTATCTGGAAATGTCCTAATTTCACTATCATATTTGAAGGACAATTTTTCTGGGTACATAATTCTTGGTTGTAAATTTTTCTTTTTCAGGGTTTTATATGTACCATCCCATTGTCTTCTTGCTTGCATGGTTTCTGTCAAGAAATCTGAGCTTAGTCTTACTGATTTTCCACTGATGGTAACTTTTTGCTTTCCCAGTGCTGCTTTTAGGATTCTTTCTTTGTCTTTGATTTTAGTGAGTTTGATAAATTTGATTTTCTTTTGGGGCCTATCCTGCTTGGGATTTGTTGGACTTCTTGAATGGATATATTCTAATTTTCATCATACCAGGAAAATTCTCTTCCAACAAATCTTCAACGATTTTTTCTGTGGTTTTATTTGTTTCTTCCTGTTCTGGAATTCTGATTACACATAGGTTATTCCTTTTGATGGTATCCCACATGAACCTTAGGATTTCTTCATTTTGTTTTGACCTTTTATTTTTTAATGGCATTCTCAACAAGTATTGAGGTGTTTGCCTTCAATCTCACTAGTTCTGTCTTCCCTTAATTCAACTCTACTCCTTTGCCCTTCCAATGTCTTAATCAGTTTCTGAAAATTTAGTATTATTCTTCTGGATTTCTATGTGTAAATTTTGTAGCATTTCTAATTTTTAATTTGTTTTGTCATTTTGCTCTTGTATTGTCTTTCAAAATTGTTCTAGGGTTTTCTCTGTGTTTTCTTCAATTTTGTCAGTGTTTTCCTTGATCTGTCTCTCAATTTGTTAAAGATACTTTAATATAATTCTTTTGAATTCCTTATCAGGGAGTTCCAAGGCTGCGTCTTCCTCAAGGATGTGTTTTGGGTCTGTATCCTGATCACTTGTTTCTCCTGCTTTATCTTGCTTCTTTGTATGGACCGTGATGCTCGGTTGTCTCTGAGGCATTTTGATGTTTTTGTGTTTATTTTTAATTGGTGATTGTATATTGGAGTGACCTGCACACAATATTAGTTTTCATTGTACATTATCTATGTAAGCAAGATACTGTGCTGTGCTCCTCTATTCACTAGTTGGCAGCACTTATACACTCACCACCTGTCTTCCATTGTCAGCCTCCCATATGTCCCTGCCGTCTTTGGCAAATAGAGCCTATTTTTGGGTCCTGTTTTTGTTCAGGTTTTTCCACTAGTTGATGCCTAATCCACTTTTGTATAGTTCCTTTAAAAATTCAGGGCTCCAGGACTGTCTTCTCTATCTCTGTCAATTGGTTTCTCTCTTCTTGTTGAAGAGGGTCTGGGTAACTTGTTTACTTATTCCTCCATCTTACCAGAAGTTTCTTTTTCTTTTTTTTTTTTTT
>NW_006922245.1:244585-245885 GCF_000298275.1 Orycteropus afer afer
TAATTTTAGTGTTAATCTTCTAGATTTCTAACTGCTGTTTTTTTTTTTTTTTGTCTGAGGTTTTATTTCTATCTTCTCGTCCTGTTTTTTGTTTGTTTGATTTGAGGTTCCTTGTTGTTTCCTAGACAGTTTGAAGTTGTTTTCTTTAACTGTAAGTTATATGTTGATTTTTTCTCCTCATTTTTATGTTTAAATATATTTGCAAGGGTGGAGTGGGTGTACTTTATGTTTCTGGTTATTAATTCAGGTGTGTTGGGTTGTTCTGCAGTTTTCTTTGTGTTAATGGAATCACTGTAGGGAATGTGGATGCAGGTCTCTGTTCATTGTTAGGAGGATTTAAAGTTGGGATGAGCAGGTGTTGTGGTGGCGTAATGTGGTTCTTCTATTGGGTGAGGCAAGGGGAAAGGGGAAAAAAGAGGAAGAAAAAAAAAGGTCCTAGTAGTGACTCTCCACTTTCTGCATTTATGTATTTACTGCTGGATCTCGGATTTTCCTTTTTGTCTACTTGGAACAGCTACCAATGATGACATTTTGTTGTTACTCACACACCTGCAGTTCAAAATCAGCAAAGGCCCCAATGGTTAGGAGACTGCTACTTTCCACTTGGGTCTCATAGCTGAAAAAAAAAACCCATACTCCAGACTCCTCTGTGCTATAAAGCTGTTCTGGAAGAGCTGGATCCCAGCCTTGCACTGTGAGCTCGTCCCAGGGTCTGCTCACCTGCATTGTATTTCCTCACTTCTCCATTTCTGTTCTCAGCTCAGCAGCAACCTGAACCAGAGGTGTTTCTGCTCTGTTTCTCAGAAATGCTGTCCACTTACTCAGCTCAGTTCCCAAGGTTGCCATCAGAAGCTGCTGTTGTGGATAGTCTGAGTGCCTAAAGCTGCCATTGGCTCCCCGGTGTTCCTGCTTGCTTATTTCTTCCACAGTTTTCTCCAATATTGTTTAGAGAATTTTCCATTTCTCTGTCTCACACACTGCCAGGCAGGTTCATTTATTTTTATTTTTCCTGGCTGTTTACACTGTTTTTTCTTTTTTTCACCTTCTCCATTAAATCTGGCCTTCTCTAACTTAATGAGCTGTTGACAATCCCAGAATCCCTGGTTCAAACTGCTGCACCTAGGTTTTCAGCCATTAAGATGCTAGAGGTAACAAGCTTGTGGGCTACATGTATGAACCATCTTCCTATTCCTGAAGAACAAAGATGTCTTCTTGAAGACTAAGGTGCACCTAACCCAAGCCATGGTATTTTCAATTGACTCTTATGCATGTGAGAGCTGGACAATGAATAAGGAAGACC
>NW_006922245.1:246240-250832 GCF_000298275.1 Orycteropus afer afer
TATCCCCAAGATTATTAGTTGTTACCAGGCTTAGGAGGGAAGGGGAAAGGGAAAGCTTTTGTTTGGGGGGCATTGTGTTTATGCTAAGGGTGGTGGAATATTTTGGAAAAGGATGGCAATAATGGTGGCACAACATGGCAAATGTCATCAATGTCCTTGAGTTGTAAATATGGAACATGTTATGTTGGCAAATGTCTTTGTGTGTATGTTTTCACCACAATAAAAATAAAATAAATAAATAAGTCTTACTTGTGTGAAGGAGACTGATAGATCTCCCAAGACTATAGCCCCTAGTCAATCTTCAGGGCTGGAATTGAATTCATTCCCATGGTTTAATCTTAAGCCAAGCAATAGAAAGGCATAAGAAGTAAAGCAAGGAAGTACACTCCTAAAATCAATCAACCATAAAAGATCAGAAGGGCAGTATCCTTGCAGGGAGACAGCACAGACAGAAAGAATGCTTATATAAAAGGACACAGGGAAAAGGTAACCACAGGGACTGGGTGGGAAGAGATGTTATAGTTTAGGGATTACAATCAATGTCATTAAACAAAATGTGTATGAGCTGTTGAACAGAAAATGAACTTGGTCTGTATACTTTCACTCAAATCACAATAAGATCTTTAAAAAACAATAAAATTTTCTTTAAAAATAAAAAGAATAATATTGATTTTCTGAAAACTAATCACTGAGGACCAGGAGAGTTATGGCAAGACATCAAAGACATTATACAAGAAGAAAATGAAAGTTCATTAAAAATACAGGAAAGAAAATACCAAATGGATGATAAAAGAGATACTGAAACTTGCTTTTATGTGCAGAATAGCTAAAGTAAATGGAGGAAATTATGAAGTAAATGAGCTGAAAAGAAGATTTTAAAGGGCAGCTCAAGAAGAGAAGGTAAGGTATTGTGATGAAATATTCAAATACCTCGAGTAAGAAAACCAAACGGGAAGAGTACAATTGCCACTTCGCAAGCTGAAAAAACTGAAAAGAAAATTGAATCCTCAAGTTGCAATATTGAAGGATTTTAAGGCCCCAAAATGGAACAGGGCAGGAATCATCCAAAGAAGATGGAAAAAAAAAATACACAATTACTGTACCAAAAAGAAGTAGTCAACATTCAACCATTTCAGGAGGTTGCCTATTATTAAGAACTGGTCATACTGAAGGAAGAAGTTCATGCTGCAATGAATGCATTGTTGAAAAACAAGGCTCTGGAAATTGATAGAAAGCCAGCTGAGATATTTCAATGGTCAAAGTGCTTAGTAGTCTATGTCAACAAATTTGGAAGACAGCTACCTGGCCAATTGACTGGAAGAGATCCATATTTGTGCTAATTCCAAGGAAAAGTGTTCTAATTGAATGTGGAAATTAAAGAACAATATCATTAATATTATATACTAGCAAAATTTGCTAAAGATAATCCCAAAACTACTGCAGCCATATATCAACAGGAAATTGCCAGAAGTTCAAGCCAGGTTCAGAAGAGGATGTGGAATGAGGGCTATCATTGCTGATGCCAGAGTTACCTTTACCAAAAGCAGAAAATACATAGAAAGGTGCTAGAATATTAGAAAGACCATACAAAACCATTTGACTGAGAGAATCATAACATATTATGAATAACATTGTGATGAATTAAAATTCTAGAATAATTAATTGTGCTCATGTATATAACTTATGCATTGATGAACAAATAGTCATTCAAAAAGAACAAGTGGATATTGGGTGGCTCAGAATTGGAAAAGCTATGCAACAGGGATGTATCATTTCACCTTACTTATTCAATATGTATCCTGAACAAATAACTGAGACTATATGAAGAAGAATGTGCCATCGGGATGGAGACTCATTAACAACCTGGTATGTGCAGACAACATAATCTTACTTGCCCAAAATGAAGATTTGAACTATTCCTCCCTGAAGTACAAAGATAACCTTCAGTATGGATTAAATCTGAATGTGAAAACAAAATTCCCCACAACTGTACCACTATATAACTTCATGATTAAATGAGAATATATTAAAGTTGTCAAGGATTTCATTTTCCTTGGAACCATAATAAATTCCCATGGAAGCAGCAGTCAAGAAATCAGATAACAGTTGGCTTGGGAGACTTTTGTTAAGATGGTGGAATAGGTAGACAAGCTATATAGACACTCTTCAACAAATAAAAGAAACCAATTGACAGAGATACAGAAGATAATTCTGGAGACCTGAGCTTTGAAAGAAGTATACAGAAGTGAATTGGGCACCAACAGTGCAAGAATCTGAATGAAAACAGTGAGTACGGATATGGATGAAACTGTGGACTCTCAGCTACTTTGATAGCATCAGCAGCATGAATATTTCCAAGTGCTGTTGGGACCTGAGTATTCACCAAGGCTGCAGGGATGACTGAGTTGGTGGCCCATTACTAGGAAGGGAAACAGAAAAGAGGGAGACAACCTGAGCTGTGGACTTTCAGCTGTCCAGAGCGTGCAGCCATTTTGATTATTTACAAGTGGTGGCCATTTTAGATATTTAAAGTGATCAAGGGCACAGCCATTTTGAATGTTTGCAAGAGGCGACCATTTTGAATTTTTAAAGTGATAGAATTCTCATTCAGTTTCCAGGGATCTAAGAATAAGCTCAGCCTGCCAAGGATGGGAGGAACAGAAGGCTGACAACAGGAAAGGAGACAGGTGGTGAGTATACAAATGCTGCCAACTAGCGAATAGAGGAGCCCAGTACCCTGCTTACTTACATAACATGCACTCAAAACAAAGAAAACAAACATCTTGGGCAAATAACTCCAACATACAATCACCAATTAAATATAAACACAAAAACATCACGGTATATCAGAGACAACAGAGCATCACAGTACACACAAAGAAGCAAGATAATGCAGGAGATACAAGGGACCAGGATACAGACCAGAGCACATCCCCGAGGAAAGGAAGAAGCAGCATTGGAAATCCCTGATAAGGAATTAAAATAATTATATTTAGGTACCTTCAACAGATTGAGAGGCAGATCAAGGAAAATACCACCAAAATCAAGGAAAACACAAAGAAAACCATAGAACAATTTCAAAAGACAATACAAGAACAAAATAACAAAATAAATGAAAAATTAGAAATGATATACAATCTACACATAGAAATACAGGAGATTAATACTAAATTTTCAGAAATAGGTAACACATTGAATGGGCAAAGGAGTAGGATTGAATCAATGGAAGACAGAATTAGTGAGACTGAAGACAAATACCTCAATACTTCTTTGGAAAGGGGTCAAACAGAAAAAGGATCAAAACAAAATGAAGAAAACTTAAGGTTCATGTGGGATATCATTGAAAGGAATAACATATGTGTAATTGGAATTCCAGAACAGGAAGAGACAAATAAAATGACAGAGAAATTTGTCAAAGATTAGTTGGAAAAGAATTTCCCTGGTCTGATGAAAGATGAGAATATATCCATTCAAGAAATCCAATGAACCCCAACCAAGATAGACCCTGAAAGAAAATCACCAATATATATCATCAAACTCACCAAAACCAAAGACAAAGAAAGAATCCTGAAAGCACCTTGGGAAAAACAAAAAATTACCTACAATGGCCAATCAATAAGACTAAGCTTGGATTTCTCAGCAGAAACCATGCAAGCAAGAAGACAATGAATGGGATGGTATATATAAAAGTCTGAAAGAAAACAAATTCCAACCAAGAGTTGCATACCCAGCAAAACTGTCCCTCAAATATGATGGTGAAATTAGGACATTTCCAGATAAGCAGAAATGAAGGGAATTTGTTAAAAACCACACCAACCTTACAATAGATGCTAAAGGGAGTCCTTTGGACAGAGAACCAACAACAGCAACCAACAACTAACCATTAACACATATGATGACATAACCCAGAAACTAACCCAGTTTTGGAAGTATCCAAAGTAAATAAGCCTACAAGATTGTAAACAGGGAACCAGAGACATCAATTAACAAATGAGGACAACTAAAAATAAAAAAAAAAAAAAAGAGGGAAAAAATTGTGTAGTTACAGAACTTCTAAATGGTAGCAGAGTCAAGAGAAGTACAAGATAGAACAGACTGTTCAAAAATTGGGAAGAAAATTATAAATCACAGGGTAACCTTAAAGAAAAATGATAAATCTTCGCATCAGAATAAAAGAGAGGACCAGCACAAATATTTAGTAAATACGAAAGCAACAGCAATGAAGGAAGTGATGACACGATTTGTAAACAAAATGAGCTCAGCACAGAGAATTATATGAAACAAAGAACTCAGCAATACTATGAAAAAGCACATAACACAATGACAACAACAAATTCATAGTTGTGGATAATTACACTGAATGTCAGTGGATTAAATGCACCACTCAAGACATGGAGAGTTGCTGACTGGATAAGAAAACATAACTCATCAATATGTTGTCTACAAGAGACACACCTTAGAGACAAAGACAAAAATAGACTAAAACTCAAAGGTTGGAAAAAGAAATATCAAGCCAAAGGCAACCCATAATAGCAGGAGTGGCAATATTAATTTCTGATAAAATTGACTTTAAGACAAAAACCACCATAAGA
>NW_006922245.1:251432-264201 GCF_000298275.1 Orycteropus afer afer
AATCAGATGATGTGTTGCACTGGGCAAGTCTGCTGCAAATGACACTTTAAAGCTTTTAAATCCAAAGATGTCTGCTTGATGAGTAAAGTGCATCTGATGCAAGCCTTGGTCTTTTCAATTATCTCATATGCAGGACAATAAAAAAGGAAGACAGAAGAACTGATGTGTCTGAACTGTGGTGTTAGCAAAGAATATTGAAAGCACTATCAGAAGGAAGGACAACCAAGAGAAATATAACCAGATGTTTCTTTAGCAGCAAGATCGGTGAGACTTGAACTTGCTTACTTTGGACATGTCATCCAGAAAGACCAATGAAAATGAGAGAAACCCTCAATAAGATGGATTGACACAATAGCTGCAAAAATGGACTCAAACATGCTAATGATTATGAAGATGGCACAGCACCGGGCATCATATCATTCTGTTACACAAAAGTCACCATGAGTTCGGGGTCGACTTGAAGGCAGCTAACAATTACAACCATATCTGATCAAATCTAAGATACAACCAATTTTAAGATGCATTCTATTTTTGCACCAAGAAAGAAAAAAAATAATAACGGTGCCTACTAAACTCTCATATGCCATCCATTTAAGAGTCATCCTGATATCAGTGATTCTAAAAGGTTAAAAAAAGAAATATGGTGTATTCTCAAATCTTATTGGAACATTTTATTATTTAGTAGCATTCATGTAAAGGTGGTCTATATCACATCCTATCCAAGATTTGGTGACTGAGGTGTAAATTGATATTATTAAAGTCAGTGTCTCCTGTAAGTTTATGACATTTACAGCAATATTTTAAACACAGTTTTCAGCATCAATGACAACAGAGTTTTAGAGTATGTCATTGTGCATCCTGAAAATCTTGCTTTTTTGCTTCCATTAAGTTTGTTTTTCATACAATGAATTCTGAATGTATTTCTTAAATTAGCTTTTGCTGCTTGATTTTGAAGTTATTGTTTGTATATGGAAAGCGCAACATATGGTTGGTATGAACCCAGGTCCTGAAAGTACAGGGAGGTAAAGGAAGCACATAGGTTATGGCAAATGCTCACTCATAATTAAGTGTTCATTATGTAGGGTAAGGATGGGATCTAAAGGAAAGGAAAGAAAACATGATGAAAGGTGAGAAAATTCAATCCTCTTTCTTCTCCAGAATCCTCAAACTCAGTCCTAAAGGTGTAGTACTCATTGAAATACACTGGTAAGATTGCTGGTGATTATGACCCTAGGAATACCAAATTTTCCCTACAAAGTACTAGGGTAGAAATTACCTGTTTCTTGTGCCAGAACTCCTGGATTTCAATCTATAAATAAATGACTAGGTTTTGTGAATTAATTTGTAAGCTAACTAATTTGTATTGAAATGTACATACACACTTAATTGTTTATCTAGAGGTAAATATTGAATCTCCTTGGTCTTAAAGAAAATATACAGAGAGATTTTTCAGGAATAATTGCCTAAAAAATGTACTTAGAAGGAAAAATTGTGATGCCCATTTAATGTCTTTAGGATGCACAACATTTTTCATTTTCTTTCCCTTTCACAAAAATATATTTTTCTGAACATTTACAAAGAAGGAAAATAAAAGAATAACTCATTCAAATATTATTGCTCTTGCCTATTACACATGTTATTTTCTTTGTTATGGTGCTATCATCACCATTTTCGTATTTTATTTTCAGGTTAATCTACTTATTAAACTGAAGATATGGTAAGTGGAACAAACTGTAAGAGGAATACATCTAGCAGTTGGAGTAGGAAAGAACTGGAAATTATAACCAACAGGGACTTACAAATATTGAGAAATAACTGAAACAAGAAATGAGGGTCTATGAAAAGAAGCAAATTAACAAAGCTTCTCTTTGCAACAATGTAAGAATGGCTCGCTACTGTTCATTTACTGATGTTCCATGCATAGAAATTGTCTCTTTTTGAAGAGGTGACTGATGATGCTGCAACCATGAAATAATTATCCCTTAATGACTCTTATTCCATTTGAGTTTTATGAAAACTGCAACTTCTACTTCTGCTGTTTGTAAAGAAATACAAAATCTCTTGTTTTTTAAAGACAACTAAATTGGGGGGGGGGGTTTGTTCTCTGGAGTTCAATTGCTGCTGAGTTCTTTTTGTTTTGTTTTGTTTAAATAAAACATGCCAAAATTACAAACAGCATGGCCACAGGAGAAGCATTAAAGAAAACTGCACAGCTGAAAGTAAATTAAAAAATTAATAAATAAACAAATTATGTGCACAACATGATGCTAATACTCAGTACCTGCTTCTGTACTCTGTGCCATGCCTGCAGGTCAGGGCCAATCTCTTTTTCAGTCGTAGGTCTTCCTATTCAAATTGGGAAATGCATCTCCTGTGATGGTATTGCTAAAAGTGGCTTCACTCACTTTTTTAAAAAAACATCATTTCCCTTTTGAAATGCATGTTACTCTGTCTTTTATCACCGGTAGGTCATTGATCAACACACTATTCTATTCTTTTCCTGATGAAAGTAAAAATGGAGGTATATATGTGGTGAATGTGTGTGTGTGAGTGTGTGTGTGTGTGTGTGTGTGTGTGTGTGAGAGAGACAGAGAGAGAGAGAGAGAGAGAGATGGGTTGCCCTCAACCAAGCATTAATATTTAGAACAAACCATGTTACAAGGTGTTTAATAAAATACCAAAAATAACAAATAAGTTAAGTTTTTTGTCATGTCATTCCATGGTGTCTACTAGAAAAAAACAACCACAGTTTTTTATACAAAGGCAGGATCACATCTAGATGTAGTATTCAGATAAAATTTTAGGAGGTACAATGAAAAGCTTACCTTCAACTTGTGCCTGTTAATTTTCTTTATTGATACTACTGTGGTATCTAGAAATGTTCATATCATTAGTTTGGGATGAAACATTGGAAACCCATGCTAAAATGGAAATTATATTAGAAACAGGAAATGCTGAAAGCAATTATTCAACATTAACTTACCTTGAATGGATTTCAGTTTTCTAATGGAAGATACACCTGTATAGATGGCAGAAGGGGGATTAAGAAAATCTCACAAACTGAGTTTCCCATTGCAGATTTGCTTGTCTGTGGAAAGAAAGGGATAATAAATAGATAAGCAGGAAACTAAAGGCAAACCTTTCCTACTTAACAATTTTTCCCAGGGTTAATCTTAAATATATATGTGTTAAAAAATAAGGTACAGAACTATATAATACCCAGGTCTGCTACATGATCTATGATATTAACCAGAAAGGGCAGTTAAAGGACAAAATATTCTAGGAAAAAAATATTCCCTTTCAGAATAAAAGGCTGAAATTGAAATCTGACAACATCAGTAAATTGAGACAGGAATATCTTAATTTATCATAGATATAACCTTAATCTACATAAATACAACTTCACTAGTAATGAAGGAAGTATTTTCGCCTGTGGTTCTTGTGAAGTACTGACATACATTTATTGTTGCTTTTCTTAGGTGTCCTCCAGTTGGTTCCAACTCACAGTGACCCTGTGTACAACAGAATGAAACACTGCCCAGTACTGACCCATTCTGTGTCATTTCTATATTGAAGCCCATTGTGGCAGCCATAATGTCAATCCAGCTCATTAAGGGTATTCCTTTTTTTCATTGTTTCTCTACTTTACCAAGTATGATGTCCTTCTCCAGGGACTGGTCCCTCCTGATAACAAGCCCAAAGTATATGAGATGAATTTTCATCTTCCTTCCTTTGAGGAAGCATTCTTGCTGTACTTCTTATAAGACTGATTTGTTCATTCTTATTGAAGTCCACGATATATATGATATTATTTACCAACACTATAATTCAAAGTCATTGATTCTTCTTTGAGCTTTCTTATTCATTGTCCAATTTTCCCATGCATATGAGATGACTGAAAATATAATGGCTTGGGTCAGGCTCACCTTAGTCCCCAGAGTGATATCTTTGCCTTTTAACCCTTAAAAGAGGTCTTTTCCAGCAGATTTACCCAAAACAATAGATCATTTGACTTCTTGACTATTTCTTCCATGGATGTCAGTTGTGGATACAAATAAAATGAAATCCTTGACAACTTCATTTTTTCTCCATTTATCACAATGTTTCTTATTGGTCCAGTTGTTAGGATTTTTATTTTCTTTATGTGGAACTAAAAAAAAAAAATACTCACTGCTGTGATGTAACATCCAATTCATAGCAGCCCCCCCCCCTTTGGGTTTCCAAGGCAATATCTCTAATGAAGTTGTTGCTGTTTTTGTTATGTGCCATCAAGTCAAATCTGACTCATAGCTATCCCTCGTTGGGTTTCTGAGGCAGTATCTCTACGGAAGTAGTTTGCCCAACCTGCCTTCCAAGGAGTGGCTGGTAGGTTTGAACCACCAGCCTTCTGGTGAGCTTTATGTCTTAGGCTTTACATCACCAGAGCTCCCTTTTTCTGTGGAGGAGTAATCTATATTGACAACTACAGACTTTGATCATCATCAGTAAGAGCTTCAAGTCTTCTTCACTTTCAGTAAGCAAGGTTGTGTCATCTGCAGATCACAGGCTGCTTATTAGGCTTCCTTCAATCTTGATACCTTATTCTTCTTCACATAATCCAACTTATCACATTATTTACTCAGCATACAGATTGAATAAGTATGGTGAAAAACGCAACTCTCATGCACACTAATTAGAAACCATGCAGTATCCCCTTGTTCTGTTCTAACAACTGCCTCTTGTTCTACATACAGGTTCTGCATGAACACAATTAAGTGTTCTAGAATTCTTGCTCTTAGCAATATTATACACAGCTTGTTATGATCCACACAATGAAATGCATTTTCATAGTCATACACACAAGTAAAAATCTTTCTGATATTTTCTGCTTTTAGCCAAGATCCATTTGACATCAGAAATGGCATCCCTTTCTCTATGTCCTCTTCTGAATCCAGCTTGAATTTTTGGCAGTTCCCTGTCCATGTACTGCTGCAACCATTTTTTAATTAGTTTTAGCAAAATTTTACTTATCTTTCATATTACGATAATTTCCATATTGTGCTGAGGCACCTTTCTTTGGAATGGGCACAAATATGGATATCTTTGTCAGTTTGTCAAGTAAATGTCTTCCAAATTTCTTGGCATGGATGAGTAAGTGCTTACAGCATTGCATTTATTGAAACATCTCAATTGGTATTCCATCAATTTTTGCAGTCTTATTTTTCACCAATGCCTTCAGTTCAGCTTAAACTCCTTCCTTTACTAGCATCAGTTCTTGATCATATGCTACCTCCTGATCCCAACTAGAAGATAAATCCCTTGATGCTAGCCTATATGAAGAAATATCAAACAAAGATTTAAGAAAAATGAAAAGAACCTAAGAGTTATATGGGATGACATGAAAAGAAACACATACACCTCGTTAGAATACCAAAACAAGAAGAGGCAAAAAAAAAAAAAAAAAAAACACTGAGAAAATTGTGGACACCTTGCTAACAGAAAATTTTCCCCATATCATAAAGGAAGAAAATTTATCTGTCCAACAAGCTCAACAAACCCAGAGAAAGTCACCAAGATATATCATAATCAAACTCTCCAAAATCAAAGACAAAGAAAGAATCTTGTGAACAGCCCAGGAAAAAGAAATGTCACCTACAATGGACAAGCAATTAGGATGAGTTCTTATTACTCATCAGAAACCATGCAGGCAAGAAGGCAATGGGACAGAATATATAAGACACTGAAGGAAAAGAAGTTCCAACCAAGAATTCTATATCCAGCCAAAGTGTCCATAAAATATGAAGGTTAAATCAAGACATTCTCAGAGAAACAGAAATTCAGGGAATTTGTGAAAACCAAACCAAGCCTACAGGAAATGCTAAAATGAGTCATTCCAATAGAGAACCTACAACAGAGAACAACAAATCAAAATCAGGACATTTGCCATAACACTTAAAAAACAAACCAGAAATAGATGCACAAAATAAGCTCATAAAACATTGTACACAAAGAAACAAGGGAGTCAATCCACAGATGACACTAGCAACAAAGCAAAAGAGGTGATAAAAGTTCTAGTTACAAAACTTCCAAATGGAGAGGAAGACAAGACAATGTCCTTATAGGACAGATTGTTCCTAAATGAAAGAGACAAGAATTCACTTCAGGGTAACCACAGAGAAAACTAACACTTCCCCTAAGCAAATGAAGAAAGAAGGAAAACATATAGGCTTAGTAAGCACAAAACCAACAATGAAGAAGAAAAGAAAGGAAATACTTCAAAACAAAATGAACTCAGCACAGAAAAGTAGATGGACCAAAGAAACTCCAATAACATGACAAAAAAAACCACAACAGAATAACAGCAATAAATTCATACCTATCACTAATTGCACTTAATGTGAATGGACTAAATGCATCAGTCAAGAGAAAGAGAGTGGCAAATTCGAGAAAAAAAAGAAGACCCATCAATATGCTGCCTACAAAAGACTGCCTTAGACACAAGGATAAAAACAAATGAAACATTAAGGGGTAGAAAAAAATACACCAAGCTAATGGTGACCAAAAAAGAGCAGGAGTGGCAATACTAATTTCTGATAAAATAGACTTCAAGGTGAAAAACAGCATAAGGGACAAAGAAGGACACTATATGATGCTAAAAGTATCAATTGACCAAGAAAACATTACTATAATAAATATCTGTGCACCCAGTGGAAGTGTTCCAAAATACATGAAGCAAATATTAACTGAATTGAAAGGAAAAATAGACAACTCTACAACAGCAGTAGGATACTTCAACACACCATTTTTAAGGAAAGACAGAGCAACTAGAATAAAAATCAACAAAGATACAGAACTCAACAACACAATCAACCAACTCGACCTCACAGACATATGGAGAGCACTGCACCCAGCAAAAGCACAATTCCCATTCTTCTCCAGTGCACATTGATCATTCTCCAGAATAGATCATATGTTAGGATATAATGCAAGCCTCAATAAATTAAAAAATATTAAAATACTACAAAGAGTCTTCTTGGACCACAATGCTATAAAAATAGAAATCAATAATAAGAAGATCAAGGAAAAAACATCAAACATGTGGAAGCTGAATAAAGCACTGCTCAAAAACTACTGGGCAATAGAAGAAATAAAGTGTGAAATAAAAATAATAAAATTCCTAGAAACAAATGAGAATTTGGTAAGAACCAAAACCTATGGGACACAGCAAAAGCAGTACTCAGAGGTCAATTTATAGCAATAAATGCATACATCAAAAAAGAGGAAAGAAACAAAATCAACACCTTAACTCAACAACCCTAGCAATTAGAAAAAGAGCAACAACAACAACAACAACAAAAACCCCTACAGTATCCAGAAGTAAGGAAATAATAAAGATCAGAGAAGAAATAAATGAAACAGAAAACAACAACAACAAAAATACAGAAAATAAAACAAGAAGCTGGTTCTTCTGAAAGATTAACAAAATTGATAAACCATTGGCAAATCTAACAAAAGAAAAGCAAGAGAAGATGCAAATAAGATGAATAATAAACAAAAAGGGAGACATCATAGCAGAACCAACTAAAATAAAAAAGATATTGACATATGGTCTACCTCCAGAAATGGTTGAATGTTAACCAATTGTCTTTGATGCAGTGACTCTGTATTCTTCCATCTTCTTTTGATGCATCCTGTGGTGGTAAATATTTTACCCATAGTAATGCAACTTGAGGCTTGAATTTTTTCTTCAGTTCTTTCAGTTTGAGAAATGCTGTGCGTGTTCTTCCTTTTTGGTTTTCTAACTCCAGATATTTTAATATTTCATTATAATATTTTGCTTTGTAATTGGTGTTTATTTTGCTGTATATATTCTAAACAACAAGAAGATAAATAAAATGTAAACCAAAAACCAAACTCACTGCCCTTGAGTCGGCTCCAACTCACAGAGACCCCTCCTTGGGTTTCTGAGGCAGTACCACGACAGAAGTAGATTGCCCAGTCTTCCTTCCGAGGAGGGGCTGGTGGGTTTGAACCGTCAGCCTTCTGGTTAGCAGTCAAATGCCTTAGGCACTATGCCACCAAAGCTCTTAAATAAAATTTTAAAAAGAAAAACATTTTACTTGTGTTCAGCTCTTTTTCATTTCTTCAGTTCACTTTGGTTAGTCTATACTCAAGAATAACTTTCAGGCTCTATTCTGATATGTATTTTGTTCTTTATTTTATGTCTTCTTAATGACTATTTTTTCTTCATTTCTGATGTCTATGATGTCATCCCACAACTTGTCTGGTCTTTGTCATGTTCAACTCATCAAATTTATTCTCCATATGGTCTCTAAATTCATGGGAATATATTCACAGTGGCATTTTGACTCTTGTGAACTTGTTTTAATTTTCTTCAGCTTCAACTTGAAATTGCACATGAGCCATTAATGGTCTGTCTCCACCAGCCACTCCTTGGAAGGAAGATGGGGCAATCTACTTTCATAGTGATACTGCCTCGGAAACCCAAGGAATGGTCGCTATGAGTCCGGCCCGACTCGACGGCACATAACAACAACAACACTGCACTCAGTCACTAATCTTGTTCTGATTGATGATATTGAGCTTTTCCATTATTTCTTTCCACAGATTTTGTGATTTGATTCCTGTGTATGCCATCTGGTGAGGTCCAGATGTATAGTCACCATTATGCGGTTGAAAAAAAAAATGTATATCCAATGAATAAGTCTTTGGCCTTGCAGAATTCTATCATGTGATCTAGGTCATGTTTTCTAACTACTGATCTTTCTTCTTTGTTTCCAGCTTTCACATTGTAGTCACCAGTAATTATCAATGCATACTGATTACATGTTTGATTAACTTCAGACTGCAGAAGTTGGTAAAAGTCTTCACTTTCTTCATCTTTGTCACTAGTGGTTTGTGCATAAATTTGAATATTAGTCATATTTACTGGTATTGCTTGTAGTTGCATGGATATTATTCTATCACTGACAGTGTTTTGCTTTAGGGTAGGTCTTTAATTGTTTTGACAATGACTATGACACTGTTCCTTGTTAATTTGTCATTCCTGGCATAGTAATCCATATGACAGTCCAATTCAAAATTACCAATACCAGTCCATTTCATTTCACTATTGCCTTTATGCATTCTATTTCATTTTTTACAACTTCCAATTTTTCTAGATTCATGCTTCATTCATTCCATGTTCTGACTGATAATGGATATTTACAGCTGTTTCTTCTGATTTTGAGTGATGCCTCATAAGCAAATGAAGCTCATGAAAGTTTTACCACATCCACATTATGATGGCCAACTCTATTTTGAGGAGACAATTCTTCCTTAGTTGTTTTTTTGAGTGCATTCTAACTGAGGGTTTCGTCTTCCAGCACTATTTCAGACAATATTCTGCTGCTGTCTATATGTTTTTTACTGGCTAATCTTTTCCAGAAGTAGATCTCTAGGTCCTTCTTCCTAGTCTATCTTAATCTGGAAGCTCTGCTGAAACTTGTGCACCATGAGTGACTACCGGTATTTGAAATACCAATGGCATAGTCTCCAGCATCACAGCAACACATAATCCACCACAAAATGACAAACTGACAGACAATTAGTGATGTTATGTACTTGGAACTCTATTTTAAATATATGAGAGTATTTTCTTAATGAAGTGTGAAGGTAGAAAAAAAATTTGTTTTCATGCATGAAGGTAAGTTTACATTCAAAGAAAGTATTCTAATTGATGGGAATAATATAATACAACTATTTGAACATTGTATTCAGTACATTCAGATGGATCTTAGCTGTAAGCAAAGAATACCAGAAAGATGTTTATTTATGTTTTATTGACTATGCAAAAGCATTTGATTGTGTGGATCATAACAACTTATGGATAACATTGAGAAGGATGGGATTTCAGGAACATTTGATTGTGCTCATGAGGAACCTGTACATAATCCAGGAGGTTGTTTGAACAGAACAAGGGGATTCTGAATGGTTTAAAATTAGGAAGGGAGTGCGTAAGAGTTGTATCCTTTCACCATACTTATTCAATCTGTATGCTGAGCAAATAATCTGAGAATCTGTACTATTTGAAGAAGAACATGGCATCAAGACTGGAGGAAGACTTGGTGAAAGTGAGGATGACTTGAAGCACTTACTGATAAAGATTAAAGACTACAGTCTACAGTATGGTTTAACACCTCAATATATTAAAAAAAAAATCTTCACAAGTGGACCAATAAGCAGCATCACGATAAATGAAGAAAAGATTGAAGTTGTAAAATACTTCATATTACTTGGTTCTAAATTCAATATCAATGGAAGCATCAGTCAAGACATCAGAAGACGTATTCCATTGGGCAAATCTGCTGAAAAAAAGACCTCTTTCAAGTTGGAGAGCAAAGGTATCTCCTTGAAGGCTAAGGTATGCCTGACACAAGGCATGGTATTTTCAATTCCCTCATATGCATGTGAGGCTGGACAAGGAATAAGGAAGACCAAAGAAGAGTTGATGCTTTTGAGTTGTGGTGCTGGCGAAGAATACTGAAAGTGCCATGGGCTGCTAAAGGAACTAAAGAATCTGTCCTGGAAGAAGTGCAGCCAGAATGCTCCTTGAAAGTGAGAATGACCAGACTTTGTGTCACCTACTTTGGTCATCTTGTCAGAAGGGACCATTCCCTGGAAAAGGATGTCATTCTTAGTAAAGTAGAGGGTCAACGAAAAAGGGGAAGGCCCTCAACATGATGGGTTGATACAGTGACTGCAACAATGTCCTCAGGTATAGCAAGGATCTTCGTGCTGGCACAGGACCAGGTAGTGTTTTGTTCTGCTGTGCATAGGGTCACGACGGGTTGGAGAAGACTCAATAGCACCTAACAACAATATTCAGTACATTGTATTGAATATCATATTCAACACATTATATCTATGATGTTCTGTAATCCTCAAAGTTGTCTTATTATTTGCAAAATTGTCTGTATATCTACATTTTGCAAATGAAAAAATAGGTATAGAAATGGTAAATATCTTACCCAAGGTCATAAACCTATTAAAGTTGAACAATTCACATTCAAAGTCATCTCTGTTTAACCCCTAATACCATACAATCAAACTTTTGCTATACTGGCATAATATACACACCATTTTTAATTTGGATACACCTAGGTTTTATTTACAGCTTTTCCCTTTACTAGTGTTGTATGATATTCCTTGAGATAGTTACATATTTTTTTTTTGCTTTTCCCCATTCCATTCCAATTAAAAACTCAGAATTTTTGCAAGGTGGGAAGTAGAAAGATAGTCATCGTTTGTAAAAGCCCAAATACAACAAGTAAATAATATGTGTGTCCCTGAGAGATAAATGAGAGGGAAAAGTAACATTTAAGTACCAGAAGAGAAAAAGAAATGAAATTTTGGGGAAACAGACTGAGTATGTTTAGCTGTCCATGCAACCCACATACAAAAAGGTGGCAGCATTTGAGGAACTGATAATAATTTAGATATGTGGGATGCTTGGTAAACTTAGAAATAGCTTCTGAGCCTCTCATAATATTCCTATGCCATATGTAAGGTATTAAGACAGCATAGCCCAACACTTGCAAGGGGCATAAATATAGAGGCAATAATTAGTAGAAATCAATATAAATCAATATCCAGTACACTTTACTTTGATAATTAGCACATCAATAGTTGTAAATACCTGTAATTCAGGCTGTGGAATTTAATCGTTCTAAGTCTTGGAGTTGTTATGTTTAAAATGGAAATTATACTAATTTCATAGGACTTTGGTAGATATAAAATATAATAGCAAATGCAATGTACCCAATATAGTGCCAGGAATATAATAGATGGCCAACAATGTTACATTCTTCCTTTCTGCCACCTCTTACTTCTCTTCTTTTAGACTTTATGCACTTTTATCTTCTAAAATGATAGCAAAATATTTTGCTGTTTATCAGTGCAATATTCCAAGAAGCTATAAAATTAATTCCTTTTGGAAATTAGTATATAGAAAAAAAATTTCTCCTGGAATATGGACATGTTTTCTTTGACCAGACAATGAGTATTAAACAACTTCTCACTTTTCTCTCTTAGTTTCTTTTTTTTGCCAAGAGGTTCATTTAGATCTAATGCTCAATCATAGTAATTATAGTCACATTGAGTAAAGCTTCAAACCTTTGATACTCTTTCCTCCATGTTTAATATATGTTTTAGTTTCATTTTCATAATTATGTTGCACAGAGACACCTTTTATAATTAGTGAGCTCAAGCTATTTATGAAAAACAAAGCTGTAGATACATTAACAATACAAATAATAGATGTGAGGCTATTTGAAATGAAAGAAGTAAAATGGAAATTTGGAATAATTAGCTTCATTGAATTAAATGATTGTTACTAAAGAGAAGTAATCAGTAAGAAGACAACTCAAGTTTTCAAAAGCTTGATCAACAAAATTTGTAGGAGTCAAATAACTGATTTTAATAACTCAAGTTTGGAAAAATTTTAAGCCTCACACTGCAATATTGAAAGATTATGTGGGAAAAATATTGAATGATGCAGGAAGTATTAAAAAAGATGGAAGGAAAACACAGAGTCATTGTAACAAAAAGACCTGGTTGATCTTTATCCATTTCAGGAGGTGGTATGTGATCAAAAACCAATGGTATTGAAGGAAGAAGTTGAAGCTGCACTGAAGGAATTGGTAAAGAACAAGGCACCAGGAATTGATGGAATACCCATTGAGATGTTTCAACAAATGGATGCCCCACTGGTGGCACTCACTCGGTTATG
>NW_006922245.1:265385-266983 GCF_000298275.1 Orycteropus afer afer
GACCATTCCCTGGAGAAGGATGTCATGCTTGGTAAAATGGATGGTTGATGAAGGAGGGGAAGGCCCTCATTGAGATAGATTGACACAGTGGCTGCAGCAATGGGCTCAAGTATAGCAAAGATCATGGAACTGGCACAGAACTGGGCAGTGTTTCATTCTGCTGTGCATAGGGTTGCTATGAGTTGGAAACAACTCAACAGCACCTAACAACAACAACAACAACAACTGTTTGGATAGTCCAGTTCTCACCCTATTCCCAGCTAACTCTAGTGTATTCAAGTGTATTCATTTAGGGAATAGGTAGAATTATATGAGTAGAATGTAAAACTATGATAATCAGCTTTCTCATGTCCTTGACTTGTTTATTACTTTTATAAAATCAAAACACTATAAAGATGGCAAGTACTTCATTTTTGTAGGTGACATTTTTCAAACGTCTCATTTTGCAATTGAGAAAGCTAAGATTCAGGGAAGCTAAATGTCTTGTCAAAGACCACATAGTTGGTTAGTGATGAAATATGGGTTAGAAATCCATAAAGTTGAGTGAAATCCATAAAGATCATTTCATACAAAATATGGTTCAATGGTATATCTCTATTACCCATTAAACTTTTAAAAAATATTATATGACACATCTTCTTGGATGTTTGAAAATCAGTTCACACTCAATATCTCTAACACAGACTATATAATCTCTTTACTGGTTCCTTTTTGTTGTTCTATAACTCAGTGAATGACACAACTTTTCATCCAATTCCATGAATCAAGAAATTTGGAATTTTACATTTAAACTTAATTTTTTATATAGGTATTTAATATAGTTTTTAATAATTATTTTATATCATTCTGAATAGTTATTCTATATAGCTATATAAATTATTTTATATAGTTATATGTTTTGTCTAACTTAAGTTTTGCATTTAAATCATCCTTGACACCTTCATTTTCTATAGCTAATCCATCATCATTGCAAGTTCCAACTCATGGCAACCCTATCTGTGTCAGAGTAGAACTGTATTCCATAGGGTTTCAAGGCTGTGTGCCCTTTAAGAAGAAGATTGCCAGGTCTTTCTTCCAAGATACCTACTGGTGGACTTAAACCTCTAACCTTTCAACTAGTAGTCAAAGACATAACCATTTGTGCCAACAAGAGATATCTAATTCATCATCAAATTCCGCTAATTTTACCGTTTAAATTCAACCAATATTTCCAGTCTCCACTGCCAACACTTTAGCTCATCATCTAGATAATCATCCCTTTACTAAGCTATTATAATAGCCTCCAAATTGGCCTACATGCATCCATTTTGAATTCTCAAAATGTTTTTAACATGATTTTATTCCAAAATACAGTGAGCCTGTCACTGTCACATACACACTTAAAACCTTCAGTAGCTTCCTATTTCTATTAAGACAAAGGCAAGTCTTTTGAACATTATGTGAAAGATTTTGTAGCATCTAAGGCATTTGACTGCTAACCAGAAAGCTGGCAGTTCAAACCCACCAGCCACTCCTCGGAAGGAAAATTGAGCAATCTACTTCCATAGAGATACTGCCTCGGAAAACAAAGGAAGGGTGGCTATGAGTTGAGTCGACTC
>NW_006922245.1:269618-272219 GCF_000298275.1 Orycteropus afer afer
CTATGAGTCGGAAACGACTCGACGGCACTTAACAACAACAACATTCCCAAAGCAGGTCGCTATAAGTCAGAATTAACTTGATAGCAGTGAATTTGGGGTGTTTTTTGGTATTATTTTAAAAAGTTCTTTTGCCCAGGGCCTTTGCACTTGCTTTTCCTCTGCAGTCTAATTGCTTCTTCTCTTACTTCAAAGACAGAACACCTCTATGATTTGATCATATGTTACTTGGTGCTTCTCCTTCATAGTGTTTGTTGTTTTACATTTATTGGTTATTTGTCTGTTCTGGTGTTTTTGTGTTTAGATGTATACCTTAATCTAAATGTGTGTGTGTGGGGACCATTTGTAATTTTCCTCAGGATTTTATCTGAGGCTTAGAATATAGTGCCAGATACATAGTCTCATCATACTCATAGCGACCTGCATTGAGTTTCTGAGGTGGTAAATCTTTACAGAAGTAGATTGCCCAGTCTTTCTTCTGTGGAGTGGCTGGTAGATTTCAACCACCAACCTTCTGGTTAACAGTCAGATGCCTTAGTCACTGTGCTACCAGGGCTCCTTCAGATAAATAGTAGGCAATAAATATTCATTAAATGGATAGATGAATAGTGTCATAGATGAATGTTAATAATATCTAACATTAGTTGAAGATACCATGTATTATATCAAGCACATTGAATGACTAAATTATTTAATGATCATAAGAACTGAATAACATTGGTACTGTTACTATCCTCATTTTCCAGATGAACCTAAGATTTAAGGAAGTAAAAATAAAGTCAAAATTACACAATTAGTAAGCAACAGAACCAAGATAAAAATCCAGGTGATCTAACTTTTAACCACTACACTATACTGCCTCCAACCACGGAATTTAGAAGCTCCTGTCAAAAGCCTAATGATAAATTATTTTACATATAGTCCTTTGTTCCATGACTCCAGATGTGACGAGTTCTTAAATCAGAAAAACTTATGTTTTATATGGATATGTAAGTGACTAATAATGTACTCAATGTTTTTAACACTGTACTTCTGTAAGTACTATGAAAGCCAAAACAATAAATTTCCAACAGAGTGACAGACATTATCGCAGCAGAAGAGAGTTGATAAACTTAAATAATTTGAGAAGAGTTTAACAAAGGGACTACTTGCAAAACAGTTAGCATGGAGTAACAAAGCCACACAGGATAGTTCAGGACCCTGGTGATGGTTAATATAGAGATAGAGGTAAGAGGGTACCCACCCAGATCTTCACATGGAAGGAAGAGACTAGTTAAAGGAAAAATGAAATAGCAAAAATTGTGTGGGGAGAGTCTCCAAACAGAAACTGTGACCGTTAGTCAAGGGACCCAGTCAGCCCAATGTGAGCCTGCAGGAAGAAAGCCAGGGAAGTAAATATGCCACACTTCACACTCTTCCTTCCTTCTGGTCTCCTACAAAGGCTCCTCATTAGCCAAAGTTAATCCAAAGCCAGAGGGTAAGGATGCCCTTTTCATATGATCCATACAGGTCACCCTCCTGGAAGCCAGAGCAGGGTGTATAAATGGAAGATATTCAGCACAGATGAGATGGTAATGCAGGTATTTTCTACTTTTGCTTTTGTTTTTTAATATACAAAGCACCTATTAAGTCCTATCATTCTTTATCCTGTGTAAGGTCAGCTCTGCTTTTCAATAGTCCCAATAAAGACAAAGAAGAGAGACACAGAGAGAGAGAGAGAGAGAGAGAGAGAGAGAGAGAGAGAGAGAAGCCCTATCTTTGGATTTAATTTAGCTTTATCATAATAAATACCCTTCTAAAGTTCAAAACTTTCTAAGTTCATTCAAATCCAGCTCATACCACACTTATTTGAATTTTTGAAAGATGAAGGAAGCCTTGAGCTTATTGTAAGTTGGATGCAATTGAAATTCAAGGCATTAGGCTAGCATCATTAAAATGATGCCTCTGGCCTCCAGTGATGCTTCTGACCCAAGGTGCATTGAATATAGATAGGTAAAACTAGTGTTCTGCCTTGGTCCCCCCATATTTGATATGTTTCAGAATAGCTCTGATTATATACACCAATATTTTTATGCAGTTAGAACACAAAGGATGTTTCATCCTGCAACTGTTTGTCATCCACAAAATCTGCTTGCTTACCTAGTAAACACAGAGTAAAACTGTTTTGCCATATATTAAATTGACTGATGCTTATTGATGTTCCCCTGCATCAGTCTGTGTTATGGGTGCCAGCTCTAACACCTGGATAATGAGACAGGATATTATTAAATATTAATGAAAGTTGCACAGCTTAAATCACCTATATTCCAATTAATATTTATCCCAGGTCTTCACATGCTGGGATTTGAACATTCTATTTTGATTAGTTCTCAATTTCCTTTACTAAATTTTATACTACTGAAATCAATAATGCTAATAATTATACAATCAAGCACAATTACTAATAATGTCTGTCAGGTATAAAATTTTGAAAAGGTTGGCTAAGAAAAGATGAGGTTAGAGGACAAGGGATATAAAGTCATTATAGTATAGTCTCAGAGGAAATTTAACATTATTTTAGAAATAATTTCAAATGAAGTTACTTTTGAGAAAAACTAAAAAAAA
>NW_006922245.1:273056-276651 GCF_000298275.1 Orycteropus afer afer
AATCCTACTTCCGTAGTGATACTGCCTCGGAAACCCAAGAAGGGGTCGCTATGAGTCGGGGCCGACTCAACGGCACATAACAACAACAACAACAAACCTTTAGATGGATGAAATAAAGAAGTACACTTTCTCCTTCAGTCCTTTGGATAGCCACCCAATATTTTTGTACTGAAAAACAGAAGAATTTGTGCATAAAGTGCAATCTGCTTCTTTCAGATCCCAGAACAAAGATCCCAAGTTGGAAATGAAGGCTGGCACTTCAAACCAGTTACTGAGCCAGGATGGGGTAGTAGTATGGTCCAGTAATACAAACCAGAAATATTTCCTACTGCTGACTCAATGTTGATTTTTACTTAATTCAGCATTCATTTGGTTGTTGTGAACCTCTGATTGTTTACCAGAATTTGACAATGTTAGTTCTGGCAATTTCTACACATTGAATTTTGTGTGTGTATGTATGTATGTGTTTGTGTGTGTGTGTGTGAGAGAGAGAGAGAGAGAAGCCACAGCATGTAGCTACTTATGCCACTATCTTGGTAAAGTCTTCTTGTAAAAATTCATTACTAGTAAAATTAGGTAGAATACTGAAACTGTCACTGTTGTAGAGTTGAATCCGACTTATAGTGACCCCTCATTGGGTTTCTGAGGCAGTATCACTACAGATGGAGCTTTGGTAGTGTAGTGCCTAAGGCACTTGACTGCTAACCAGAAGGCTGGCAGTTCAAACCCCTAGATACTCGGAAGGAAGATGAGGCAATCTACTTGCATAGTGATACCGCCTTGGAAACCCATGGAGGAGTCACTATGAGTCGAGTCTGACTCGATGGCACATAACAATAACACACACACACACACACAAATCACTACAGAAGTAGATTGCCCCATATTCCTTGTGAAGAGTGGCTGGGAGGTTTGAACCACCAGCCTTCTGGTTAGCAGTCAAATGCCTTAGGCACTATGCTACCAGAGCTTCTTGTATATATGTATATGTATGTGTATATATATCTCCCACCAAGAGCTCAAGAAATCCAGAAACAGAAGCAACAAGAAGACAAACAGTACCCTTGAAGAATTCAGGAAAATCGCTCAGGAGAAAAATAACAAAATAAATACACAATCAGAAATCATGCAAAAACAGCAATTAGAAATCTTGAAGATGAACACTAAAATTATGGAGATAGATTGCACATTAGAAGAACAAGAGAGTAGACTAGAACTAGCCAAAAACACATTTCTCACCTAGAAGACAAATCCCTTGATGCCAGCCTATATGAGGAAAAATCAGAACAAAGATTCAAGAGAAATGAAGAAAATCTAAGGGTTATTTGGGATGGCATGAAAAGAAAAAACATAGGCCTGGTTGGAATCACAGAATAAGAGGAGTCAAAACAAAGAAACAAACAAACACTGATAAAGTTGTTGAAGAATTGCTAATAGAAAAATTTCCCTATATCATGAGGGAAGAAAAGATATCCATCCAAGAACCTCAACAAACCCCATACATGATAGACCTGAAGAGGAAGTCACCAAGACATAGCATAATCAAGCTTTCCAAAACCAAAGAAATAAAAGAATCTTGGGAGCATCTCAGGAAAAATGAAATGTTACCTACAATGTGTAACCAATAAGGCTAAGCTCTGATTTATCAGCAGAAACCATGCACATAAGAGGCAATTCGATGACATACACAAAACCTTGAAGGAAAAGAATGGCCAAACAAGAATTATAAATCCAAGCAAACTATTTCTCAAATATAAGCATGATATCAAGGCTTTCCCAGACAATCAGAAATTAAGGGAAATTGTGAAAAACAGACAAACCCTACAAGAAAAGCTAAAGGGAGTTCTTCCAATGGAAAATGCACAACAGAAAACAACAAATTAAAATCAAGACACTTGACATCACCAGATAGAAACCAAACCAGAAAAAGACTCTCAAAATAAGCTCACAAAAAAAGGTAAATAGAGAAGCAGGGGAGTCAATCTGCCAACAGTAATAATAATAATAAGAGAGAGAGAGAGAGAACATTTGACAACAAAATGAACTCAGCACAGAAAAATATTTGGGACAAGAAAATCACCACCAACAACAAAAATCACAATAGAATGACAGCAATAAATTCATACCTATCATTAATTATACTCAATGTGAATGGACTAAATTCACCAGTCAAGAGATAGTGGCAGACTAGATAAGAAAATAAGACCCATTATATGCTGCCTACAAGAGACCTACCTTAGACACAAAGATAAAAATAAATTAGAAATTAAGGGATTGAAGATATATATCAAGCTAATGGCAACTAAAAAAGATCAAGAATGGCACTATTAATATCTGATAAAATAAATTTCAAGGTGAAAATCAGCATAACGGACAAAGAAAGGCACTATATCATGTTAAAAGTGTCAATTGCCCAAGAGGACATTACTGTAATCAGTATCTATGCACTCAATGAAACAGCTCCAAAATACATAAAGCAAATACTAACTGAATCAAAAGGAAATATAAACAATTCTACAGTAGTAGTAGGAGTCTTTAACAAAGTACTTTCAAGAAAGGACAGAACAACTAGAAAAAAGCTTAAGAAAGATACAGAAGAACTCAACAACATAATCAACCAACTTGACCTCATAGACATATATAGAGCACTCTACCCAACAAAAGCACAATACAAATTCTTCTCCAGTGCACATGGACTATTCTCCAGAAGAGACCAGATGTTAGGACACAAAACAAGCCTCAATAAATTTAAAATCTTCTCATATCACAATGTTATAAAATTAAAAATCAATAATAGGAAGACCAAGGAAAAAAAATCAAATATGTTGAATCTGAGTAATACACTGCTCAAAAACTACTGGGTAACAGAAGAAATAAAATGTGAACTAAAATAATAATAATAATAAATCCTGGAAACAAATGAGAATGAAAATACAACTTACCAAAACCTTTGGAACACAGCAAAAGCAGTACCCAGAGGTCAAATTATAATAAATGCACACATCAAAAAATAAGAAAGAACCAAAATCAACACTTTAATTCGACAACTCCAATAATTAGAAAAAGAACAAAAGAAACCTACTGTATCCAGAAGAAAAAAATAACAAAGATGAGAGCAGAAATAAATGAAGCAGAAAACAAAAAAGCAATAGAGAAAATCAACAAGGCAAGAAGGTGATTCTTTGAAAAGATCAACAAAATCGACAAACCACTTGCAAGTTTAACAAACGTAAAGAAAAAGAAGATGCAAATAGCATAAATAATAAATGAAAAGGGAGACATCACAACACAATCAACTGAAATAAAAAAGATACTGACAGAATATTATGAAGAACTGTACCCCAACAGATTCAAGAACCTAGAAGAGATGGACAAACTTCTAGAAATGTAAGACCTACTAACCCAGTCTAAGATAAATTTCATGAATAGACCTATAATAAAGGAAGAAATTGAGAAGGTCATTAAAAAAAAAAAAAAACTTCCCACAAAAAAAGTTCTGGCCCAGATGGCTTCACTGGAGAATTCTATCAAACCTTGAGAGAAAAGCTGACACTTATACTACTCAAGCTATTCTAGAACATAGAAAAGGATGGAA
>NW_006922245.1:276849-278361 GCF_000298275.1 Orycteropus afer afer
ATGGTTCAACATCACAAAAACAATCAACACAATTCAATATATAAATAAAACAAAAGAAAAGAACCATATGTCATATCAATTGATGCAGAAAAGGCATTTTATAAAATTCAACACCTACTCCTCCTCAAAATTCTCAGCAAAATATGAATAAAAGGCATATGTGCAAAACCAACAGCCAACATTGTTGTCAGTGGAGAAAGAATCAAAACATTCCCTTTGTGAATGGAAACCAGACAAGGATGCACTCTATCACCACTTCTATTTAACGCTATTGGAGGTCCTATCCAGGGCAACAAGGCAAGGAAGAGAAATAAAGGGATCCAAATTGGCAACCAAAAAAAACCAAAAAACAAAAAACAGCAACAAATGCACTGCCCACTGCCGTCAAGTCGGATCTGACTCAAAGCAATCCCTCCTTGGGTTTACAAGGCAGTATCACTATGGAAGTAGATTACCCAACCTTCCTTTCAAGGAGTGGCTGGTGGGTTTGAACCACCAGTCTTCTGGTTAGCAGTCAAATGCCTTAGGCACTACACCACCAGAGCTCCCAAACTAGCAAAGAAAAGCTATCTCTTTGCAGATGGCATGGTACTGTACATAGAAAACTTTGCTCAAAAGACTCAGCAAAAAAAGTTTACTGGAACTAATAGAAAGGTTCAGCAAAGTGGCAGTATACAAAGTCACCATACAAAAATCTGTGGGATTTCTCTGCATCAACAAAGAGACCTATGAAGAGGAAATAAGGAAAACAATACCATTTACAATAGCTACCAAAAAGATAAAATACTTAGCAATAAATCTTACCAGGGATACAAAAGACCTATAAAAAGAAAACTACAAAACACTACTACAAAAAATTACAAGAAACCTTCATAAATGGAAGAACATGCCATGTTCATTGATAGGAAGACTGAATATCGTGAAAATGTCAATACTACTCAAAGCAATCTATACATTCACTATACATTCAGTGCAATCCCCATCCAGATTACATCAGCCCCCTTTAAGGACATGGGAAAAACAATCACCAACTTCACATGGAAAGGAAAGAGACTTCAGATAAGAAAAGCACTGCTGAAGAACAAAGTAGGAAGTCTCACATTCCCCAACCTCAAAAACCTACTATACATCCACATTAGTCAAAACAGTGTGATATCAGTACAATGGTAGATAAATAGACCAATGGAACAGATTCGACGCATCCATCTATGGACAGCTTATCTTTGACAAAGGACCAAAATCCATGAAATGGGGGAGAGAGAGCCTCTTTAACAAATGGGTTAGCCAAATTGGATATCCACTTGCAGAAAAATGAAACAAGGTCCATATCTCACCCCATACACAAAAAGGAAATCAAATTGGATAAAATACTTAAATGTAAAACTCAAACCCATAAAATTCATCAAAGATAAAATAGGGGCACATCTAGGGTCCCTAATTTAAAGCATAGACTATCAAGTACAGCCAAAAATGCATAAGCAATGGAAGAGAAAATAGATGACTAGGACCTTT
>NW_006922245.1:278711-281796 GCF_000298275.1 Orycteropus afer afer
AGCCTGTTGTTTACTGTTAATGGTAATGCAGTATTGTGGATATACTGGTTGGTATTAACATCTGTCATCCCTTATGTGCACAATTTGGTGTCCTTCTTTTTCCTAATATTATCATGGTGATCACAGATTCTTTCAATACATCCCTCCCCATACTTGAGTCAGTGTGTGGGCCCCAACTAGCCTGAAATAAATCAGATGGGGGTCAGTGAACAGGACTGAGGATAGATTCAATGGAGGCTAATCTTGCACAGATACCAGTGATACAAAATACCTGCAACCCTTACAGAAACAACAGAAGACAGAGTAATCCCTCAGAGATATCCAGACACTGTGGGAGAGACATCCAACAGATCTACTGACTCAGGACCATAGTACTGGGGGACGCCAGACTCAATTGGCACAACATAATACATAAAAGTCTTGTTCTTCATTCTACTTTGGTGAGTAGTGCCGGGGGTTTTAAAAGTTTTCAAACAGCCATCTAAGATGCAGCTAATTGTCTCCTATCATCAGAAGTGAAGAAGAGTGGGGAAAAAAAGGGCAATTGGAAGCAATCAGCCCTATGATACGATGGCCCTCAAGACCAGAAGAACTAGATGGTGCCCACCTACCAATTCCAACCACTCAAGAAAGGATCGAATCTGGAGATTCTGGATAGAGTGGGAGGAAAAACATGGAACAAAATCCAAAAACTCAATAATGATGAGAATTACTGGCTGGAAGGAGTCTGGTGAGACCCTCAATACTATGGTCCTGGGATACTATGGCCCTGGGATACATTCTGTGCCTGGAATAAAACTCACTCCCAGAGGCTGCCTCTCAGCCCAATAGTAAACAAGACGTACACGCAGACCACTCAACCAAGGGTGACGCACCCACACACTCTATGGAAATGCATCCCTTGGAGCAATCAACCATGGGCCACCAGAAGGGCAACATTCACATGGAGGAAACACAGGACATATAGGAGTGCATAACTATGAGGGGAGGGGCATTACTAGGCAGGGAGGGGAGGAGACTGGATTAGGGTTAGGGATGGTAAACAGGGAATGAAACTAAATGTACACATAATTTTGAAAGTAAAACAAACTCTGCTCTGTAAACTTGCACCTAAAGTGCACACACACACACACACACACAAAGCAATGAGAGCATCTCACCCCAGAAATAATAGCAAAATTCAACAAAAAATAAAAGATACACTGCTGGTGTGTACAGCCACTGAGGAAAATGTATGGCATTTTCTTAAAAAAATTGAAAATAGAAATACCATTTGACCCAGCAATTCCATTATTAGGAATATATTCTAAAGATGTGAAAGCCAGGACATAAATAGATAGATGCACACTCATGTTAATCACAGCACAATTCACTATAGCAAAGAGATGGAAACCACCTAAATGCCCATCAACAGATGAATGGATAACCAAACTATGGCCCATTCACACAATGGAATACTATGTAATATTAAAGAATAATGAAGAATCTCTGAATCACCTCAAAATGTGGATGAATGTGGAGGACACTATGTTGAGTGAAATAAGTCAATCACAGAAGGACAAATATTGTATGAGTCCATTATTGTAAAAAGTCAAGGAAAGGTTACACAGGGAAGGAAATTCACTTTGTTTGTTATCAAGGATGGGAGGGAAATGGAAGGAATATTTTTGACTAGTTGGGTGTTACATGTTGTTTTGGGTGAGAGAAGGGGTGGTATGGAGAGAGTGTGTGACAAGAACAGTGACAAGAGAGGACATAGAAATGTGTACAAAAGATATAGACAACAGAGGCAAATACTATTACATGTACAATACTTCATTACCAGTGGCATCAATCACTAGGCTATGGGTAAATGCACAGACAGGTGAGAAAATCAGGTGGGGGTAGTCAAACAGGAATATACCCAAGACCATGGGTCAATTTGGCTGCAGATAGTTTTATGTAAGGAGCTCTGGTAGCATAGTGCCTAAGGCACTTGACTGCTAACCAGAAGGTTGGCAGTTCAAACCCACCAGCCACTCCTCGGAAGGAAGGTAGGGCAATCCTACTTCTGTAGTGATACTGTCTCGGAAATCCAAGGAGGGGTCGCTATGAGTCGGGGCTGACTCAACGGCACATAGCAACAGCAACAACAACAACACAGTCTTACGTATGCACTTGTGCCATAAAATTATCCACACACATTACAGAAGTAACAGAGGAGAAGGTTGGAGTACCTTTTCAGAAACAACCAAACACTTTGAGGGAGAGAATCACCAGGTCTGTGGGTTTGGGACAATAGTCTCAGGTGACATCATGCTCAACTGACACAACACAGTACACAAAAATCTTGTTCTACATCCTACTTTGGTGAGCAGTGGCTGGGGTCTTAGAAACTTTTGAGTGGCCATCTAAGATGCAACTATTGGTCTTCTCTAGTCTGGAGCAAAGAAGACGGAAGAAAATCCATCATTTGGAAACAATGAATCCAGAGATATGATGGACCACAAAGACCTCAGCCTTCTTGACCCTGAGATCAGAACTAGATGGTGCCCAGCTACTAATGCCAGCCACTCGTAAAGGGATCAAAATAGGAGATCCTGAATAGAGTGGGAGGAAAGATGTGGAAAAAAATTCAAAAACACAAAAATGACCAGAATTATTGGTCAGATAGAGAGTGGTGAAACCTCCAGGATTATGGCCTTGGGATATGTCATGGGCCTGAGAATGGACTCACTTCCATGGATTGGCTTTCAGCCCAACAGTAGAAAGACCTTCAAGCAGAGTACCTACCTCAGGGAGATGCACCCCTTACATCAATTAGCCATGAGACATCAGAGGGGCAGCATTCAGATAGAGGGTAAGCTGGACAGACAGGAATGCACAGATAAGAAGGGCACAGGGAAAGAGTAGTCACAGGGAGGAGAGCTTTTTTATGGTTGGGGATTGTAATCGGGGCCACAAAATCAATTGTTCATAAACTGTTGAGAGTAAAATGAATCTGCTTTGTAAATTTGCACCCAAATCACAATATATTAAAGAATAAATTTATAAAAATTTTCAAAACCTTAAATTCCTTTCAATGTACCTATAAGGGGTAGCCTAA
>NW_006922245.1:282854-285193 GCF_000298275.1 Orycteropus afer afer
CGAGGGCCATTGTGTCCTAGGGTTAATTGCTTCTAAATGCCTTTGTGTGTGTGTGTGTGTGTGTGTGTGTGTGTGTGTGTGCACGCGTTCTTCTTCACTTCCGACGCTGGGAGACCATTAGCTGCATCTTAGATGGCTGCTTGAAAGCTTTTAAGACCCCTGTCGCTACTCATCAATGTAGAATGTGGAGCAACGCTTTTATGTATTTTGTTGTGCCCGTTGAGTCTGGTGTCTCCCAGTATTATGGTCCTGAGGTAGTAGCTCTATTGTATCTCTCTCCCATAGTGCTGGGATGTCTGTGAGGGATAACTCTGTGTCTGTCTTCCATTATTTCAGTAAGGACTGCAGGTATTTTGTATCACTAGTGTCTGCACAAGATTAGCCTCAGCTGAGTCTATCCTTGGTCTAGAGTATACCTCTATTCACTGATCCCTGTCTGATCATCTCAAGTGTTTATATGTTTATCTGTATAGCCTAGTGTTTAGTGTTAATGACAATGTGGTATTGTAGACACATTGGTTTTTTTTAACATCTGTCATCTATCTCTTATGAGCACAGTTCGGTGTCCTCTCATTTCCCAATGTTATCGTGGTGGTCATATATCTTACCCATGTCAGCATGTAAGCCCCAACTAGCCCTAAATTAATCCCTCCCTTTCCTTCCCCATCTCGGTAACCTACTAGGTGAGATCCCTTTCCCAAGCAAACCCTTCTCTGTCTTTTTAGAGTAATGGGCTCCTACACTACTTGTCCTTCTGCGATTGACTTATTTCACTCGGCATAATGTCCTCCAGGTTCATCCACATTGCGAGATGATTCGTGTATCCCTCATTGTTCTTTAATATGGCATAGTATTCCATTGTGTGGACAATAATTGGGTTATCCACTCATCCGTTGATGGGCATTTAGGTTGTTTCCATCTCTTTGCTAAGGTGAATTGTGCTGCAGTGAACATAGGTGTACATATGTCTGTTCATGTGCTATCTCTCACCTCTTTAGGATATATTCCTAGTAATGGAATTGCTGGGTCAAATGGTACTTCTATTTTCAGTTTTTTAAGGAAACGCCATACCATTTGCCACAATGGTTACATGAAACAACACCCATACATCACACCATACACAAAAACAAACTCAAGTTGGATCAAAAACTTAAATGTAAAACCCAAAACCATACAGTTCATCAAAGATAAAATAGGGGCGTGTCTCTAGGGCTCCTAATTTATGGCTTAGTTTATCAAGTATCAGTAGCTGCAAAATATGGCCTTAGTGAATGCATAAATAGGAGAACAGAAAGTAGACGCCTGGGACCTTCTAAAAATTAAATTCTTATGTGCATCTAATGATTTCTCCAAAAAGTGAAAAGAGAACCTATAGATTGGGAAATAATATTTAGCAATATATATCTGACAAAAGACTTATCTCCAAAATTTATAGAAAACTTCAATACCTCAACTTCAAAAAGTCAAACAATCCATTTCAAAAATAGGCAGATAACATGAAAAGACACTTCACCAAGGAAGATATTCAGGCAGCCAGCAAACACATCAAGAAATGCTCATGATCATTAGCCATTAGAGGGATGCAAATCAAAACAACAAGGAGATATCATCTCATCCCAGCAATAATAGCAAATTTCAACAACAGAGAAAACAACATATGCAGATGAGGGCATGGAATGTTTGGAAATTGCATAGAGTGCTGGTGGGATTTATAAATAGTACAACTACTATGGAAGACAGTATGGCTTTTCCTTAAAAAAGTTGGAAATAGAAATACCATTTGATCCAGAAACCCTGCTACTAGGAATATGTCTTAAAGACGTGAGGTCCTGGTCATGAATAGATGCATGCATACCCATGTTCATCACAACACTATTCACAATAGAAAAAAGATGAAAACAACCTAAGAGCCCATCAACAGATGACTAGATAACCAAATTATGGTAAAAACACACAATGGAATACTATGAAACATTAAAGAATAATGAAGAATCTGCAAATCCCTCATAATGTAGATGAACTTGAAGGACATTATTCTGAGTGAAATAAGTCAATCACAGAAGAACAAATATTATATGAGTCCATTATTATAAAAAGTTAAGGAAAGGTTTACACAGGGAAGAAAATTGTTGGTTACCAGGGATAGGAGGGGAAGGGAAGGAAATTTTCTGACTAGCTGAGAAACATGTGTTGATTTTGGGAAGTGGAAGAGCAATATAACAAAAGTTTGTAACCAGCACATCACTAAAGAAAAGGAAGACATGGTAAGATGCAAAAGAAGTACAGACAACAAAAGTAAATACTATTACATACATAATACTGCACTATCAGTAATAACA
>NW_006922245.1:285293-286979 GCF_000298275.1 Orycteropus afer afer
GCAAAAGAAGTACAGACAACAAAAGTAAATACTATTACATACATAATACTGCATTATTAATTAATTAATTAATTAATCATTGATGAGTGGATTCATAGGTAGACAAGCAAGATCAGGTATGTGTAGGCAAATGGGAATATAATCATGATCATACATAGGTTTGGATGATGATATTCCCACATCCATATTTGTATGTGCTATAAAAATCTCCATATACATTATAGAACTAACAGGAGACAAAATTAGGGCAATGGTAAGGGCCATGGTCATGGAGGACATCAAGCTCAATTGGCACAACATAGTACACAGAAGCATTATTCTACATCCTTCTTTTGGTGAGTAGAAACTGGAGTCTTAAAAGTTTGGGAGATGCAACTATTGCCGTCTGAGATGCAACTATTAGTCACTCCTCATTGGGAGCAAAGAAGAATAAAGAAAACCAAGGATGTATGAGAAAAATTATTCCCAGGGACCAGTGGGCAACAAGAAGCTCAGCCTACGTGACCCTGAGATCAGAAGAACTAGATGGTGCCCTGATACCAGTGCCAACCACTTGGAAAGGGATTAAAATTTGATGTCCTGGATAGGCTGGGAGAAAATATATGCAACAAAATTCAAAAACAAAAAAGACTAGGATTACTGGTCAGATAGAGGCTGGTGAAATCCCCAAGATTATGGCTTCAAGTCACCCTTCCCCTTCAGGCCTGGAATTGGACTCACTCCCATAACTCAACTCTCAGCCAAAAAATAGATAGGTATAAGAACCTAACAACCAAACCATGGAGATGCGCTTCTTAGAACAGTCAACCATGGGTGACCAGAATTGCAGCATTTGCACAGGAAGAAACCTAGGCAGGCAGGAATGCATAAGGAAGAAGGACACAGGGAAGTGTAACCACAAGGAGGAAGTGAGAGGAGAGCTATTACATTGTGGCGATTTTAATCAGTATTACAAAACAAAATGTCTATGAATTGTTGAATGTAAAACTAATCTGCTTTGTAAACCTGCATCCAAATCACAATTAAAAGTTTTTTTTTTTTTAAGAGAAGGCATTAAACCAAAAAAAACCCCACAATAATGCACACAACAGCATGAATGAAGCTTAAATATATTTTTCTAAGAAAAGTGAGATCAAAATGGCTATATATTGTATGATCCTACTCACATCATTTTTTGCAAGAGGCAAAATTACAGGGACAGAAGGCAAATATGTGGTTGCTAGGGGATTGAAGGGACATTGTTGACTAGTGTCAAAGAGTGCTGTTAAAATATCTTATTGTTAGATGCTGTTGAGTCAGTTCTGACTCATAGTGACCCTATGTACAAAAGAAAGGAACACTGTCCAGTCCTGTGACATTCTCACAATTATTGCTATGTTTGAGCTCACTGTTGAAGTCACTTCATCAATTCATGTCATTTAGGGTGTTACTCTTTTTTCTATCCCTCTATATATGTCCTTCTCCAGGGACTTGTCTCTCCTGATAACATGTCCAAAATACATAAGATGATGTTTCACAACCCTCCCTTCTGAGTAGCATTCTGACTGTACTTCTTCAAGGATAGATTTGTTCTTTCTTCTAGCAGTCCGTGGTATATTCAGTATTCTTCACCAGCACTATAATTAAAAGACATAGCGTAGTGCCTAAGGCACTTGACTGCTAACCATAAGGATGGTGGTTCAAACC
>NW_006922245.1:288416-295907 GCF_000298275.1 Orycteropus afer afer
TTTCTATGTGGATGATTTTCCTGGTATAATCCCACAATTTGTCTAGTCTTTGGTCATTAGTTTTCAATGAGTCAAATCTATTCTTGAGATGTTCTCTACATTCAGATGGCATAAACTCCAGGTTGTACTTTGACTCCTCTTGACTTTTAAATTTTTCCTAACTTTTAACTTGAACTTGCATGTGTGCAATTGACTGTTGGTTCTGCAGTTGGCCTCTGACCTTGTTCTGACAGATACTGAACTTCCACATCATCTCTTTCCACAGACATGGTCGATTATATTACTTTTGGTGAGCTCCACAGGTATAGTCATTATTTATATTGGTGAAAGAAAAGTATTAGCCATGAATAAGTCATCAGTCTTGCAAAATTTTATCGTACAATTGCTGGCATAATTTCTATCACTAAGGTCATATTTTCCAGCTACTGATTCTTGTTTGTGTTCAGCATTCACATTAGAATAACCAGTAATTATCAATGCATCTTGTTTAAATATTTGATCAATATTTGATCCCAGCCTGGCCAGTGGAAGGCAGGTGTTTGTGTGCATGGAGCACCCCAGGGGCAGGCCGGGTAAGCAAGCAGGGTGGGGGACACCAGGAAATGAGCAGAGCAATTTGGAACAGCTAAGGGAGACAAACTTATCTGTCATTTTCTTGTACTGTGGTGACTTGAGTGTTGCTGTGAGGTGGGAGGCTATGCCACTGGTGTTTCAGGTGCCAGCAGGGTTACCCATGGTAGACAGGTTTCAGTAGAGCTTCCAGACTAGGACAGACTTGGAAGAAGGAAGAGGCCATCCACTTCTCAAAGAAGTGACCAGTGAAAACCTTATGAATGGCAGCAAAACACTGTTTGATATATTACCGGAAAACTTTATGAATAGCAGTGGAACACTGTGTGATATAGTGCTGGAAGATGAACTCCTTAGGTTAGAAGGCACTAAAAATACTACTGGGAAAGAGCTTCCTCCTCATAGAAGAGCCTACCAAAATAATGTGGGTAGAGTAAAGCTTTAGGGACCTCTATTTGCTGATGTGGCATGACTCAAAATGAGAAGAAACAGCTGCAAACATCCATTAATAATCGGAACATGGAATGTACAAAGTATGAATCTAGGAAAATTGGAAGTAGTTGTCAGAAATGAAATGGAACATGGAAAGATCGACATCCTAGGCATCAGTTTGAATCATATAATTCATATGATCTACTATGACAACCATATGATCTACTATGATCTATTATGCTAGGAATGACAAATTGAAGAAGAATGACATGGCATTCATCATCACAAAGAATGTATCAAGATCTATCCTGAAGTACAATACTGTAAGTGAAAGAGTAATATCCATATCAAGAACTGAGCCTCAAATTGCAATATTGAAAATCGCAATATTGAAAGATTCCATGGGCAATATGTTGAATGACACAGGAAACATCAAAAGAAGATGGATGGAATACACAGAGTCACTATACCAAGAAGAATTGGTAGATGATCATCCATTTCAGGAGGTGACATATGATTAAGAATGAAAGGTATTGAAGGAAGAAGTAGAAGTTGCACTGAAGGAATTGGCAAAAAAAAAAAAAAAAGGCTCCAGGAATTGAATTGAATATTCAATTGAATTGAATACTCACTGAGATGTTTGAACAAATGAGCACCGTGCTGGAGGCACTCATTGGCTACGCCAAGAGAATTGGAAGACAGCCACCTGGCCATTGACTGGAAAAGATCCATATTTGTGCCCTTCCAAAGAAAGATGATCCCTCAGAGTATGGAAATTATCAGACAATATCACTGATATCACACTCAAGTAAAATCTTACTGAAGATAATTCAAAAATGGTTGCAGCTGTATATTGACAGAGAACTTCCAGAAATGTAAGCTGGATTCAGAAAGGGACATGGAGCAAGGGATATCATAGCTGATGTCAGATGAATCTTGGCTGAAAGCAAAGAATATCAGAAACATGTTTACTTGTGTTTTATTGACTATACAAAGGCATTTGATTGTGTGGATCATAACAATTTGTGGATAACATTGAGAAGAATGGGAATTCCAGAACACTTAATTGTACTCATGAGGAACTGGCTCATTGACCAGGAGACTGTACATAAATCATATTGCATGGTTTAAAATCAGGAAGGAAGTGCATCAGGGTTTTATCCTTTCACCATACTTATTCAATCTGTATGCTGAGCAAATAATTTGAGAAGCTGGAATATATGAAGAAGCACGTGGCATCAATATTGGAGAAAGCACCATTAACAACTTGAGTATGCAGATGCCACAACTTTGCTTGCTGAAAATGAGGATATCTTGAAGCACTTGCTGATGAAGATTAAAGACTACAGTCTGCACTATGGATTACACTGCAATGTAAAGAAAACAAAGATCCTCATAACTGGACCAATAAGCAGCATCATGATAAATGGAGAAATGATTGAAGTTGTCAAAGACTCCATATTACTTAGCTCTACAATCAATGCCAAATGAAGCAGCAGTCAAGACATCAATAGACATTGCATTGGGAAAATCTGCTGCAAAAGACCTCTTCCAAGTGCTGAAGAGCAAAGACATCTCCGTAAAGACTAAGATATGCCTAACCCAAACCATTATATTTTCAGTCACCTCATGTGCATGTGAGAGCTGGACAATTAATAAGGAAGACCAAAGAAGAGTTGATGCTTTTGAGTTGTGGTGTTGGCAAAGAATGCCGAAATTACTGTGGACTGCTAAAAGAACTAGCAAATCTGTCCTGGAAGAAGTGCAGCCAGCATGCTCCTTGGAAGCGAGAATGCCCAGACTTCATCTCACCTACTTTGGTCATGCTGTCAGAAGGGACCATTCTCTGGAGAAGGGTATCATGCTTGGTAAAGTGGATGGTCAATGAAAAAGGTGAAGACCCTCAACAAGATGAATTGACACAGTGGTTGCAGCAATGGGCTCAGATATTGTAGGTATCATGAGGCTGGCACAGGACTGGGCAGTGTTTTGTTCTGTTGTACACAAGGTCTCTATGAGTTGGAGATGACTCTACAGCACATAACAACAGCAAAGTTGGTAAAATCTTAATTTCTTCCTCTTGGGGCATTAGTGATTTCTTCATATATTTGAATAATAGTTGTATTAACTGTTCTTCTTTGTAGGATATTATTATATATCTGACAGTGTTATATTCCAGAATAAATCTTGAAATATTCTTTTTGACAGTGAATGTGATGCCATTCCTCTTCAATTTGTCATTCTCAGCTATTAGACCATATGACTGACTGATACAAAATGGCCAATAACAGTCCATTTCAGCTCATTAATGTCTAGGATATCGATCTTTATGCATTCCATTTAATTTATGAAAAATCCCCATTTTCCTAGATTTATATTTAGCACATTCCAAGTTCCAATTATTAATGGATGTTTGCAGCTGTTTCTTTTCATTTTGAATCCTAACACTGTAGCAAATGAAGGTACTGGAAGCTTTATTCCATCTATATCATTAAAATTGACTCTACTTTGATGAAGCAGTTCTTATCCAGTTGAATTTTGAGTGCCTTCCAACCTGAGGGACTTGTCTTCTGGCACTACATCAGATAATGTTTAGATACTATTCATAAAGTTTTCACTGGTCAACTTTTTTTTCAGTGGTAGATCACCATGTCCTTTTTCCTGCTTTGGCTTAATCTGGAAGTTCTACTGAAACTTATCCATCATGGGTGATCCTGCTGATATTTTAAATACTGGTGGCACAGCTTCCAGCATCACAGCAGCTTGAAAGCCACCACAGTACAACAAACTTACAGATGAGTAGTGGTGTTAAAATGTAATCAAGGAGACTTTTTTTTTTTTTAGGTTCTAAGCAATTCAAACCAGGCATAATCAGTCTACAAAAATGAAGCCAAATGTCTGAGGAGTTGAAGGTGAACAGATACATTTAGACAGTAAAATCAAGAACTAAGAATATAATTTAATGACTGGCAGTCTGAAAATTAGGGAATTTAAGGAGCTTTTTTGTCGATTGGATTACTGAACATATGTGGTTTTCTTAGCTTGGTTGTATGAGTTAGGTGCAGAAGAACATGACTAAGCTGGTGGTTTACAGAGTGGTCACGAGACAATGTTAAGATATTCCTTTTTCTGAGAACATTTATTAAAATAGCTTCCTGAGTAAAATATTTCCTGAGGGCTGCTTATGCAGAAGATTTTATTAAGCCTCACTCTAGAATGTTTGATTGGCTTTCTTCTTTAGTTTAACTAGAGATAAATATTGACTTAGTTATATGCTTAAGTACGTAGAAAGGTTAATGTTTGTCAGAGAAGAAAGAAGAAATCAAGATGGAGTCTGGACTCAGACCCAGGCTCTCCATTCTACTAGGGCCATGTGCCTTAATTTTGGGGCTCTCGTACAATACAAAGGTAGATGCAAGGGGGATTTTTAGGGTGGTGGAACTATTCTGTATGTTAGATACATAATTTTATTCATTTGTCAAAATTCATAGAACTGTACATCACAGAGTGATATTCAATGTAAAGAAAACATCCATTAGGTGAGTGTGGTGGTTAAGTTTGTGTGTCAACTTGGCTGGGCTTGGTTCAGTGGCTGGGCAGTTGGTGGTAGTTATTCCCCATGGTGAGATTGGTAATTAACTCCAAGGTAAAATCTATTGAAGCAGCTGAGTAACTTCTTTGGGTGTGTAGTCTGCTTCCCATATATAAGATACAGCTTTGGGAATACTCTCTAGCTTATGGCACACCTGAATCCTGCATGTAGCCATGTTGTTGTTCAGCAGCCTGCCATGCTCTGCTGACCTTGGGACTTTCAATGGACTTGAATTAATGGCCTGCCATATGGTTTGGTAGCATCTGGACTGTGCCTTTTTACTTGTCAACCTTGGGCTTGTCAGCCTCAGCAGCCAGCAGCTAAGTGAAGAAAAACCTCTAGCTCCAGTGGGCCAGAAACAGGAGGCAGCGCTGAAGCCCAAGGTTGAGGGGCTTTCACCCAACCCCTAGAGCCTGGCACTTTGAACTCAGACTTAAAGACTTCAAACTGTAAGAGAATAAAACTCCCGTTTGTTAAGGCCATCCCATTTGTGGTATATTCTTGTCAGAGCAGCACTAGGTAACCAGAACAGTGAGTGATCCAAGGATGGAACATATACTGTTTAAAAAGAATGCAACTGTATTACAAATATAATACAACTTCACTGAACGGAGACAGGAAAATTACTTAAGTAACTTTGGACAAATGTGTTTTCACTGGAAACTGTAAAGCTAAATACAAAAAGACCAGTAATCATATACTGTGAGCTATTTGGCAATGTTGTTTCTCACAGGCATTTTGTATGAATACTGAGGTTGAACTCACAAACAAACAAATAATTAGTGGTGGTAGCCAGGTGTCTCATGGGTGGTAAGTTACATAGAAACAAGGGGGAAAGGTTATGTGATACTACATTAGAATTGTAGACCTAAGTATGGACACATGTATACCTTAATATACATACATGTGAAGATATATTTATAATTATAGAAATGTGTATATACATGGCTTAGTATATATCCATATATTTTTCTGGCTCTGTCTACTGAAAAGAGATGGAGGAATGGACACCATAGTAGCAGTGAGCATCTCTAGTACCCATATCTTGGTTTTTAATTACCATTCCCCAATAAAAAGAAAATCAGGGGTCTTTGGAGAAAAAGAAGATAATAGGCATGGGGTAGAGAACATACAGGATGAGTCTATTCATGATACCCATAATGTCAAGTAGTGCTCAAAATATAAGTGAATTGGTGATATCAAAGGAACACAGGGCCCACCCATAAAGAGAACTCAATAAAAACACTAGAATAATTTGTCCAACAAAGTAAAAACTATAGAATTGGATACAATCCAAAATAGAAAATAAATATCCATGGATATATACTGATATAAATACATGCCTGAATAAGTCAATGTGGGAAATGAGACAAAACTTGCCTAGGGTAAGATTCCAAATAATTTATGTACATAATAATTTATGTACCCTTTCCAAGAAGTAGAGATTAACCTCTCCCTCCTTCCCATTGCATGTAGACTGTGCTCTGTGCTTTCTGATTTACCTTCAAAGAATAGAGTATGGAAAAAAGGGGGAAGCACAAATTTTTTTGTGGAGTAACCTGGTAAACATTACCTGGGGAGGCAATAATATTTAACATTATCAGTGATAAGTCATGCTGATAGCATATACCTCTGAAATGACACAATGATAATGGCACTTTTCCTCTGTGGTATTACTTAGTTTCTGTGTATTTATTTTTCCCTGTTGATTTCTAGTTTCATACCATTATGGTTAGAAAAGATACTTTTTATGATTTCAATCACTACAAGTATGTTGAGACTTGTTTTGTGTTCTAGTATATGGCCTATTCTAGACAGTGATCCATGTGCACTGCAGAAGAATATGTATTGTTCTGATGCTAAGAGCCATGTTCTATACATGGCCATAGGTCCAACTGATTTATGGCTTTATTTAAGTTTTCAATGTCCTTAGTGATCTTTTTCAATGTTCTGCCAATAATTGAAAGTGGTGTGTTGAAATCCTCTACTATTGCTGTGGGGTTGCCTCCTTCCATATCAGTCAGTATTTGTTTCATGTATTTTGGTGCATTACTGCTATGTGCATATATATATTTATAATTGCTATGTCTTTTTGCAGGATTGGCCCTTTTATAATGACCTCCTTAGTTCTTTTAATAGATTTTGATTTAAAGTCTGTATTATCTGATATTACTATGACCACTCCTGTTCTTTTTTGTGTACTGGTTGCATGGAATATTTTCCTCCTTTTTTTTCAGTCTATTTATGTCTGTATGTCTAAGGTGTGCATCTTGTGGACAATAAATGGATGGATCATGATTTCTTTTTGTTGTCCACTCTGCCATGTTCTGCCCTTAACATGATGCATTTTAGATCATTTACTTTTAAAATAATTACTGAAAATGAAGTGTCTACCTCACTCATTTTGCTATTTGCTTTCTGAGTGTTGTGTATCTTTTTTTTTTTAACCATGATATTTCTCTTTTTGTTTGTATTTGAGTGCCTTCTTGTCATGAACCTTTTTGCCTTCCTCCATCTTCTGGATGATTTTTCTTGGTGATTTCTTAGTGGTTACCACATGTATTATATTAAGCAACTTACACTTGTGACAATATTTAACATGTGAACAAGTTAAATTAAAACCTTAACATGATAACTCTATTTTTATTATGCTCTTCCCTCCCTATTTCTGTTAGTTCAACTCCTTAAACATCAATACCAAAAAAAAAAAAAAAACCTCCCTGCCATTGAGTCAGCGCCAACTCATAGTGACCCTTTCTTGAGTTTCCAAGGCGGCATCTCTATGGAAGTAGATTGCCCAGTTTTCCTTCTGAGGAGTGACTGGGGGTTTGAACCGCCAGCCTTCTGGTTAGCAGTAGGCACTATGTCACCAGAGCTTCCTTTATTATCAATATACA
>NW_006922245.1:296344-298311 GCF_000298275.1 Orycteropus afer afer
TTTTGTTCCACATTTTTCCTCCCATTCCATCCAGGGTCTCCAGTTTTGGTCCCTTTCTGAGTGGTTGCCATTGGTAGCCGGGCACCATCTAGTTCATCTGGTCTCAGGGTCATGAAGGCTGAGGTCCTCATGGTCCATCTTATCCTTGGATTAATTGTTTCCACATGTCTTCAATTTTTTTCACACTTCTTTGATTCAGATGAGAGGGAACTAACTAATAGTTCCATCTTAGATGGTTGTTTGAAAGCTTTTATGACTCCAGTTGCTACTAACCAAAGTAGAGTGTAGAACAGGATATTTACGTACTATGCTGTGCCAATTGAGCATGATGTCCCCCAAGACTATGGTCCTGAGCCCACAGACTTGGTGATTCTTTCTTTCAAGGCGTTTGGTTGTCTCTGAGAGGTTACTCCAACTCTGTCTTCTGTTGCTTCTGTAATGATTGTGGTAATTTTGTAGCACAAGTGCTTATGTAAGATTATCTTCAGCCAAATCTATCCTTGGTCTAGGGTATATTCCTGTTCACCTACCCCCACCTGATCTTCTCACCTGTCTATGCATTTATCTGTAGCCTGGTGTTTGGTGTTAGTGGTAACACAGTACTGTGCATATACTATTATTTGCCTCTATTGTCTATATCTTATGGGCACATTTTAATGTCCTTCCTTTCCCCAATGTCATCATGCTGGTCACTGACACTTTCCATAAGATCCCTCCCCTCACCCAAATCAACATGTGACCCTGAACTACTGAGAAACTTTCCCTACCCTTCCTTCCCATCCCAAGTAACCTACAAAGTGAATTTCCTTCCCTAAGTAAACTTTCCTTGACTTTTTACAATAATGGGCTCATACAATATTGGTCCTTCTGCATTTGACTTATTTGACTCAGCATAATGTCCTCCAAATTCATCCACATTGTGAGATGATTCACGTGTTGTGGTTGTTGTTAGGTGCTGTCAAGTTGTCTCCAACAAATAGCAGCCTTCTGTACAACAGAAAAAAAAAAAAAACTGCCTGGTCCTCCACCAGCCTCATGATCCCTGCTATACCTGAGCCCATGGTTGCAGCCAATGTGTCAATCCATAATATTAGAGGGCCTTTTCCTCCTTCATTGACCCTCCACTTTACCAAGCATAATACCCTTCTCCAGAGAATGATCCCTTCTGACAACATGACCAACGCAGGTAAGACGAAGTCTGGTCATTCCACCTCCAAAGAGCATCCTGGCTGCATTTCCTTTGGGACATTGTTAGTTCTTTTAGTAGTCCTTGATACTTTCAGCATTCTTTACTAACACTACAACTCAAAAGTATCAGCTCTTCTTTGGTCTTACTTTTTCCTGTTCAGCTCTCACATGCATATGAAGCAATTGGAAATACCATGGCTCAGTTTGGTGCACCTTAGTCTTCAAAGAGACATCTTGCTCTCCAGCACTTGAAAGAGGTCTTTTGCAGCAGATTTTCCCAGTGCAAAATGTCATCTGATCTCTTGTCTGCTGTGTCTATTGGTGTTGATTATAGAACCAAGTAATATGAAGTCTCTGACAACTTCAGTCTTTTCTCCATCTATCGTAATGCTGCTTATTGGTCCAGTTGTGAGGATTTTTGTTTTCTTTATATTGAGGTGTAATCCATACCACAGAGTGTAGTCTACAATCTTCATCAGTAAGTGCTTCAAGTCATCTTCCCATTCAGCAAGCAAAGTTGTGTCATCTGAGTACTGCAGGTTGTTAATGAGTCTTCCTCCAATCATGATGCCACATTCTTCTTCAGATAGTCCAGCTTCTTGGATTATTTGCTCAGCATACAGATTGAATACGTACAGTGAAAGGATACAACACTGACACACTCCTTTCCTGATTTTAATCCATGTAGTATCCCCTTGTTCTGTTTGAATGACAGCCTCCTGGTATATATAGGTCCCTCATGAGCACAATTAAGTGTTCTGGAATTCCCATTCTTCTCA
>NW_006922245.1:311224-311998 GCF_000298275.1 Orycteropus afer afer
ATGCCACCAGAGCTCCTGGGTTTGCTTAGAGGGATTGTTAATTTTCTTTGTCGTTATCCTAAAATAAATTCTTATCTCTTTAAATTTCGAATAGTGTGTTCTATAAAGACATTGTCCTTTCTTCCTTTCCATGTGGAAGTTTTGTTATTAGAACTTTTAGTCCCTCTATTTCCTTTGTTGCTGGTGTTGTCTGCAGATTGACTCCCTTATCTTTTTGTGTACATTCTTTTACAAGCTTATTTTGAGGCTCTGTTTCTGGTTTGGTTTCTAAGTGTTGATGTCAAGTGGCCTGATTTACTTTGTTGTTCTCTGTTGTGGGTTCTCTACTGGAAGGACTCCCTTTAACATTTCTTGTAGGGTTGGTCTGTTTTCCACAAATTCCCTTAATTTCTGTTTGTCTGAGAGTGTCTTGATTTCACCCTCATATTTAAGGGACAATTTGGCGGGATACATAATTCTTGGTTGGAAATTCTTTTCCTTTAAGGTTTTATATATGTCATCCCGTTATCTTCTTGCTTGTATGATTTCTACTGAGTAATCAGAACTTAGTCTTCTGGTTGTCCATTGTAGGTGACATTTTTTTTTCCTGAGATACTCCCAAGGTTCTATCTTTGTCTTTGGTTTTGGAGAGCTTGATTATGATATATCTTGGTGACTTTCTTTTGGGGTCTATCCAGTATGGCATTTGTTGAGCTTCTTTGAGAGATAACTTTGGTTCCTTCATGATATGGGGAAAATTTTCTGTTAGCAAGTCTTCCACAATTTTCTCAGTAG
>NW_006922245.1:312677-315870 GCF_000298275.1 Orycteropus afer afer
TTTAACTGTTAGTTATGTATTGATTTGTTTTCCCCTGATTTTATGTTTCACTATATCTGAAAGTTTGGAGTTGGTGTACTTTTTTGGTTATTAATTTGCTGTATTGGGTTGCTCCCCAGTTCCCTTTGTATTGGTGGAATCACTGATGGGGATGTGCATGCAGATCTCTGTTCATTTTGAAGGAGATTTGGAGTTGAAACCCAAGGAGGAGTCGCTATGGGTCAGATCCAACTCGACGACATTGAGTTTGGTTTTTTGGTTTGTATTCTAGCTATAAACTCTTTCTTGAGTTTCAGCTAACTTTAACCATATTGGAAACCTAGAATCTTAGTTTCCTCATTACCACTTCATTTTGTCCTTGTATATGAAAAATAGCAAAGAGGAAAATAACTTCATGAAATTCCTATCCTCTAAATAGATCACACAAGCGTATTTTCCCCTCTTAGCAATCATGAGGCTTTTGTTGAATCTTTAAATAGATCTCCTAATCTGTTCTAGGGAGGTTCTCTTGATCATGGATATCCCAACTGTAAAGGCACATTAAGATTTCCTACTATTTCACCACTCTGTCAGTTTGTTGTACTGTGGTGGCTTTAATGTTGCTCTGAGGCTGGAGGCTATGGGACTGGTATTTCAAATAACCACCAGGATCACCCACGGTGGACAGGTCTCAGTGGAGCTTCCAGACTAAGATAGACTGGGAAGAAGGATAAGACCATGCACTTCTTAAAAAACAAAAAACAAAAAAACTGGTCACTGAAAACTTTATGAATAGAAATGAAACACTGTCTGATATATTACTGGAAAACTTCATGAACATGTCTGAAATGTTGTCTGATATAGTGCCAGATGAGCTTCTCATATCAGAAGATGCTCAAAATATGACTGGGAAATATGACTCCTCAAATTAAATTTGACATTAATGACGTGGATGGAGTAAAGCTTGTAGGACCTTCATTTGTTGATGGGGCATGATTCAAAATGGGAAGAAACAGCTGCAAACATTCATTATTATTCAGACCATGGAATATACAGATTATGAATCTCAGACTACAGTAATCAGATTGACTACATCTGTGCAAAGAGGCAATGAGGAAGGTCAGTATCATCTGTCAAAATAAGACCAGGAGCTCATTTTGGAGTAGACCATTAATTACTCATAAGCAAGTTTAAGATGAAGATAAAGAAAATTAAAATAAGTCAATGAGAGCCAAGGCACAACCTTGATTATATCCACCTGAATTTAGAGACCATCTGAACAACAGATTTGATGTGTCAAAACCAATAACCAAAAACCAGATGAGTTGTAGGATGACATTAAGAACATCATCCATGAAGAAAGCATAAGGTCATTTAAAAGACAAGAAAGTTTATGGGGGTCAGTGAATAGGATTATACTCTAGACCAAGGATAGATTCAGCTGAGGCTAATCTTGCACAGATACCAGTGATACATAATACCTGCAATCCTTACAGAAACAACAGAAGACAGACATAGAGCAATCCCTCACAGACCAGACAGCCAGACACTGTGGGAGAGAGACCCAATGGATCTACCTATTCAGGACCATAGTATTGGGGGACACCAGACTGAATTGGCACAATAGAAATAAATAAACAAATAAATAAAAGACATGAAAGGAAGAAAAGACCAAAATGGATATCAGTATAGACTCTGAAATTTGCTCTTGAAAGTACAGTAGCTAAAGTGAATAGAAGAAATGCCAAAATAAAAGAACTGAAGAAATGATTTCAAAGAGCAGCTTGAGAAGACAAAGTAAAGTATTATAGTGGAATATACAAAGACCAAGAGTTAGAAAACCAAAAGGGAAGAACATGCTCAGGATTGTTCAAGCTGAAAGAAGTGATGAAAAATTCAAGGCTTGAGTGGCAAAATAGATGGATTCTATGGGAGCTCTGGTAGCATAGTGCCTAAGGCACTTGACTGCTAACCAGAAGGCTGGCGGTTCAAACCCACCAGCCACTCCTCGGAAGGAAGGTTGGGCATTCCTACTTCCGTAGTGATACTGCCTCAGAAACCCAAGGAGGGGTCGCTATGAGTCGGGGCCGACTCGATGGCAAACAACAACAACAACAAATGGGCAAAATATTGAATGATGCAGGAAGCATCAAAAGAACATAGAAGGAATACACAGAGTCTCTAAATCAAAAAGAATTGGTTGATGTCAAACTATTTCAGGAGGTAGCATATGATTAAAAAAAAAACAAAAAAACATGATATTGATGGAAGAAGTCCAAGCTGCACTGAAGGAAGTGGTGAAAAACAAGGCTCCAGGTATTGACAGAATACCCATTGAAATGTTGCAAAAAATGGATGAGGCATTGGAGATGGTTAATCATTTATGTCAAGAAATTTGGAAGACAATTACCTGGCCTACTGACTGGAAGAAATCAATATTTGTGCCTATTCCAAAGAAAGGTGATCCAACAGAATGTGGAAATTATCAAACAATATCATTAATATCACATGTAAGTAAAATTTTGCTGAAGATCATTCAGGAATGGTTGCATCAGTATATTGATAGGGAACTTCCAGAAATGCAATCTGGATTCAGAGGAGGACATGAAATGAGGGATACCACTGCTCATGTCAGATGAATCTTAGCTGAAAGCAAAGAAATCCAGAAAGATATCTACCTGTGCTAAAGTAACTATGCAAAAACAGCCTACTCCATGGATCATAACAAATTATGGATAACATTGCAAAGAATGGGAATTCCAGAACACTTAATTGTGCTCATGAGGAACCTATACATAGATCAAGAGGCTGTCCTTCGAACAGAACATGAGATGCAACATGGTTTAAAATCAGGAAGGGTATATGTCAAGGATGTATCCTTTCACCATAAGTATTCAATCTCTATGCTGAGCAAATAATCTGAGAAGCTGGACTATATGAAGAAAAACCTGGCAACAGGATTGGAGGAAGAATCATTAATAACCAGTGATATGCAAATGACACCATCATGCTTGCTCAATGTGAAGATGACTTGATACACTTACTGATGAAGATCAAAGACTACAGTCTTCACTATGGATTACACATCAACATATAGAAAACAAAAATTCTCACAACTGGACCAATAAACAACATCATGATAAATGGAGAACATATTGAAGTTGTGTTAGGCTGGGTTCTCTAGAGAAGCAAAACCATTAAAGCTTATATATAT
>NW_006922245.1:316765-317972 GCF_000298275.1 Orycteropus afer afer
TAATTCTGGTCATTATTGAGTTTTTGGATTTTGTTCCACATTTTCCCTCTCACTCTATCCAGGATCTCCAGATTTGATCCTTTCCTGAGTGGTGGCATTTGTAGCCGGGCACCATCTGGTTCTTCTGGTCTCGAGGGCCATCGTGTCCTGGGTTGATTGCTTCTAAATGCCTTTTTTTTTTTTTTTTTTGGTGCATTCTTCCCTTCCAATGCTAGGAGACCATTAGCTGCATCCTAGATGGCTGCTTGAAAGCTTTTAAGACCCCAGTCGCTACTCACCAATGTAGGATGTGGAGCAACACTTTTATGTATTTTATTGTGCCAACTGAGTCTGGTGTACCCCGGTACTATGGTCCTGAGGTAGTAGCTCTATTGGATCTCTCTCCCATAGTGTTGGGATGTCTGTGAGGGATTACTTCTGTGACTGTCTTCTATTGTTTCTGTATGGACTGCAGGTATTTTGTATCATTGGTGTCCGTACAGGATTAGCCTCAACTGAGTTTATCCTTGGTCTAGAGTATACCTCTATTCACTGATCCCTGTCTGATCATCTCAGGTGTTTATGTGTTTATCTGTATAGCCTAGTGTTTGGTGTTAATGGCAATGTGGTATTGTGGACACACTGGTTTTAACATCTGTCGTCTATCTCTTATGTGCACAGTTCAGTGTCCTCTCATTTGCCAATGTTATCATGGTGGCCATATATCTTTCCCGTATATCCCTCCCCCTACCCATGTCAGCATGTAAGCCCCAACTAGCCCTAAATTAATCCCTCCCTTTCCGTCCCCATCTCGGTAACCTACTAAGTGAGTTCCCTTCCCCAAGCAAACCCTTCTCTGTCTTTTTACAGTAATGGGCTCATACAGTACTTGTCCTTCTGCGATTGACTTATTTCACTCAGCATAATGTCCTCCAGGTTCATCCACGTTGTGAGATGATTTGCATATCCCTCATTGTTCTTTAATGTAGCTTAGTACTCCATTGTGTGGATATACCATAATTTGGTTATCTACTCATCCGTTGATGGGCATTTAGGTTGTTTCCATCTCTTTGCTATGGTGAATTGTGCTGCATTGAACATAGGTGTACATATGTCTGTTCATGCGCTATCTCTCACCTCTTTAGGATATATTCCTAGTAATGGAATTGCTGGGTCAAATGGTACTTCTATTTTCAGTTTTTTAAGGAAACGCCATACCATTTGCCAC
>NW_006922245.1:319257-326849 GCF_000298275.1 Orycteropus afer afer
TATTTCTTACAAGTGAGAATGGTCAGATTTCAACCCATTTGCTTTGGATCCATAATCAGGAAAGGTCAATCATTAGAAAAAGACAACCTGTCTGGTAAAGTCAAGGGCTAATAAAACCGTCAATGAGGTGGATTGACACAATAGCCTATGACAATGCAATTGGTATATTTGCTTACCAATAGTCATAACAAGGGCACAGCACTGGGCAAAATTTTGTTCTGTTATTTATGAGACCGAGTGACTTGGCAGAAACTAACAACAATATATTTAAAATATAGTTTCTGGTCATACAGTGTAATTTTGGAGAAACATAATGATGAGGGTCAAGAATAGATGCTCAACATTATTGTCAGTCTACTGTGTATTAGGTTTTGTTGTACTGAGGGCTCTATTATGAATTTTCACTTACTCTCCACAAGTACCTACTCCCTTTGTTAAGATGGAGACATCGAAGCTTATCAATTAATATTGAAAATGGTGAGTTCAAACCCACCTGGTTAGACTAAAAAACAAAACAAGGTTCTTTTCCTTGTATCACATTTCCTTCAAAGAGAATTATAATCTTGTATGTACAAAGAACTTGTAGAACACTTTTTTCTATAGCTATCTTTTTTTCTATCATGAAACAGCAGATATATTATTTAAATTGTGTCCAACTTGTATAATCTCATTAGTTAATTTGAGTCCTATAGAAACCCAATCCAACGGTTGTCTTTTTGATGACAACAAAAAAGTGATAGCCCTAATTTATGTTAAGTGCTCACTTATTTGGAAACCTTTTCTCATCCATCAAATAACAGCAATAATAGCTTCCTTGTACTGAAAATCTGCTATGTGTCAATTATTTTGTGTACATCAACCATAAATATCACAACAATCTTCCATGGTAGAGATTATTTTTGCCACTCATTAGCTAGGGCAACAGTATAACAATATAAAGTGGTAGAGTGAAATAGAATGTTCCTGGGTAGTGCAGTTTATGCTTGTCTACTAACCTAAATGTTGGCAGCTTGAGTCTACTCAGTGGCACCATGAAAAAAATGGACAGGTGTTTTGCTTTCATAAACATTGTAGCCAAGACAATCCCTGTGGAGCAGTTCTACTCTGCAGCACATGGGCTCACCTTGAGATGGAATCAACTTGGTGACAATGGGTTTGATTTTGATTCATAAAGTGAAAAATGGATTCAAGGACAGATCCCTTTCACTTAGAAACTCCTATGCTTTCTCTACTACATCATTCTGATGACACAACGTATGTCTAATAAAATTGATCATTCCACATTCTGAATTATTTTCTTCAATTTCCACCTTCCCCATCATTGATTTCTCTGTTTATTAGATTGACCCTTATTTACTATCATTTTTCCTCACTTATCATAATTATTTTATACACCTTGTAAGATCTTTTTAAACCATCCTTCTTCTCAGATGAAATGGATGAAGAAACTAACCACTCTACAACACCTGACACCACATTACTATAATTAAATATCTACATTAATTGAAGATCCTCATAAGGAAATAAAACTGATGTATCTTCTACATTACCATTAGTCATAGAGCTATGACTAATGTAAAAGCAAATAATAAAATACTAATGATCAATTTTTGGCTGCTTTAAGAACTATATGCTAGTGTGTTGAATTTGAGAAATGATTTCCTTCTTACATATATTTTTACATTGAATTAACTAATAAATTAAGCGTAGATCAGACATTCTGAGTTTAGATGACATTAGAATTAAGTCTCTAAACAGAGAACATGTGTGTGGACCGGGAGAGGGCTACTAATCACTCTCTTTTCATACTTTCCCCTCCTTTTCTAGTAAAGAATGAGTCATTTACATGCTTTTGTTTGGCAAATTGTTTTCCCACACCACCTAGGAATATAGTAACAGAATTAGGAAAGACTTAGAGTCAGGTCTTTAATGATTTAAAAGCACAATATATCTCCTCTTCCATCGCATCTGACTGTAGCTCTTAAATGAAACAACTATTAGAGGCCACCATAGCTATGTGAATAACAGCTTCTTCACTTCTTCAATTCTAGCCTTGTCATAGGGTAAAGAGATTGAAAAATAAAAATGTGTATTTATTTCTCCTTCTTACAAAACCACCTTGGAACATGTTCCTATCATAAAATAAAAGGAAGATTTAGTATGATAGTGTCACAAAGACATGCAATGGAATACTGAATTGCTCCATGGTACTCTAATGTTCTTTTTCAGTCACACTAAACCATTTAGAGCTAAATTTTAACAATTGCTGTCATTAAGAAAAATGTGCAGCTTTCTCCTTCACTTGAGAGTTGCAGTAGCCAATGAATGGTTATTGATCTGAGATAACTAAAAAGCTAAAATTCAGGAATTGAGATTTGGATTAGCTTCTTTTTATTGAGCTTGACTTTAACATTTCCCAAAGCAGAGGTCACAGTGATAACATCAATTGGGTTTAAAGCAGATGACGTTTTGGTGATCTTGTTTGGCCAACTGCAGTGATGATGAGCTTGATTGTCCTTTCTGCATCTGGAAACAAAGCATTGTCTGAGAGCAGAGGTTATATTAGTCATTTCGCACTCCTCTGTGGTATTTTCTCCAGAGCTCCCAAAGCACATTGACATTTAGGGGAGAATTTCTTTCTGCCCAGACACTTATCTCTTTGCATATTATGAGAGAGTGGCTGCTGGGGCTGCTAGGGATTGCTGCTGTTTACATAAAATGGATTAAGAAATCTTGTTTGTCAGCCCTTACTTCTTCAAGATTATGGAAAACTCATTATTGTTGTTTGATATTTCCTCACAGGCAGCTACTCCTGCTCTAAATGTAACCTGCTCATTTATTTACATCACTAGTTATTCTTTTTCACCTCATTGCTAGCATGCTGGGAAGGTAGTGCTCATATAAACCAATATTGACTAGGGTCTTAATGAGTAACTACTTAAGCCTAATGTCTTACCCCTTTCGTGATGTTTATAATATAAAATAGGATTCTCAGAGGGATAAGGTTTCTAACTGTAAATATCACATTCTGTTGCCAACCATGTTGAAGAACCATTTTTGTTGTTTATGGGAATGGGATTTATTGTGAAGCATTACATAGAAAGAATCACTTGCCTGGAATGGTAAAGTTTTACTGTTAACAAAAATTATTCAATCTAATAAATTGCTTAACCAAACCAATCAAACATTGCCATTGAGTCGAGTCGAATCTGACTCATAGCCACCTCTCCTTGGGTTTCTGAGGCAGTATCATTACAGAAGTAGATTGTCCAACCTTCCTTCTGAGGAGCGGCTGGTGGATTTGAACCACCAGCCTTCTGGTTAGCAGTCACATGCCTTAGGCACTTGGCCACCAGAGCTACCAAGCAATAACAAATAAATTGCTTAGATTAGAACCTTTGGAAATATTCTGTACTTAGACTAGGCTAGGTTTACTTGGAACCAATAAATGCAGAGATGGCACTGGTACTAAAGGTTGCATAAATACAGAAATCTGTAATATGTTTTGTAGGGCTGCTAATGAATGTAAAGGTATTAATATTCAGGTTTTTTCCCCATAGGTATCAAGGTTGAGCTCATGACCATTCTGACTTTTTCATTGATTTTTATAATCTGCCTTATATTTCACAAAGAACCAGCTGATTCAACTTTTTCATCAAATGAGATGTTCTAATGATAATAAGTAACGTGCAATAGAAAAAAAGTTGCTTAAGTTCAATTAGTTAGTTCTTATAACAATTAATATATATTTTATATGAATTTAATGATAATCACCTTTTCCAATTTAACTTTGAAGAGAGTGTGGTGTTAGAAAACAGTTGTAATGTTAGAAAATGTCTAGGTATATAGTATAATGATTATCAGACTTTAACATTTATCAGAATTACTAAGAGGACTTCTTAAAACAGATTGCTAGACACTGCCCAAAATGTTTATGATGGAGTAGGTCTGGGTTATGGCCTAAGAATATGCATTTCTAACATGGTTCCATGATAATGTTTCTGCTATTGGCTCAAGGATTACACCTCAATATCAAGAAAACAAAAATCCTCACAACTGGACCAATAAGCAGCATCACGATAAATGGAGAAAAGATTGAGGTTGTCAAAGACTTCATATTACTTGGTTCTACAATCAGCACCAATGGAAGCAGCAGTCAAGACATCAGACACCATATTGCATTGGGAAAATCTGCTGCAAAAGACCTCTTTAAAGGTCTGAAGAGCAAAGATGTCTCCTTGAAGATTAAGGTACACTTAACCCAATCCACGGTATTTTCAATTGCCTCATGTGCGTGTGAGCGCTGGAAAATGAATAAGGAAGACCAAAGAAGAGTTGATGCTTTTGAGTTGTGGTGTTGGCAAAGAATAATGAGAGTACCATAGACTTCTGAAAAAACTAACAAATATAATGGTTTTTGTAGTCATTCTTAAAATAAATACATGCTGAGTCTCCAAGTCATAGTGCTTTTTCTAGTGAAGACCCAAAACCTACTGCTGTTGAGTGGATTCTGACTCAGTGAACCTGTAGGTCAGAGTACAACCCATGGAGTTTCCAAGGCTGTAAACCTTTGCAGAAGCACACTGCCACATCTTTCTCCTGCAGAGTGGCTGGTGGGTTCAAATTACTGACTTTTTGGTTAGCCACCGAGAGCTTAACCACTGTGCCCCAGGGCCCCTTCTACTGAAAACAATGCTCAATATTTTTCAGAAGTCAATGAAACTTGTTTGTTAATAATAATCATCAGGATGACACTTCAAGTGTAAGCTTGTGTTACAGACAGGGGAAGTTCAAACTAGTAATTCTAGTCGTAAGAGTCAGCCAACATTTGGAAGTACTTATTGTCAGTTTTAGATGGAAGTTGAAAGTCTTTATTCTTAATATTGATCAATTTCCTCTTTTCTTTATGTAGAACTCATCAGGTCCATTGGGGTACTGAATCTATCAAATCTCCTAGGAAACTGCATGCATGCTAAACCTAAAGATCATCTTTGCAATCGTCTTGTATTTGCAATATCTGTAGTAAGAAAATACTAAAGCCAAGGTATATTAAGTGGTTTGAAATATTTGGCATTTGAATTGCTATTCTAAAATTTTGCTAATGAAATCAGCAAAATCTGGCTGTGGGGACACAGACACTAAGGGTTGGCTTCTAAATGTCTTAATTTCCTCAATAAAAAGCACCAAACAAAAAAGTTTTTCTTGAATAATTATTTTGCTAGCAACTCAGAATGTCAATGGGGAAATATAATAATGTAAAATGCTTATAGGCAGAGTATAGGTACTTGGTTTAGCAAATTGAATTTCAAACCCTATAGACATTCATATTTGATTATACCATTGGATGATTTTCCAGTGGGTTTTAGTTGTTAGTCTTGGTTTTCTAATCATAATTTATTATTTGGTTGCTTACATGGAAATGGGAGAGTCTTTCTTTTGAAAACAAATGAAAAGTTAAAATAATTCTCTAAAATCATCATTCTCCACAAAATTTATTCCTACCAGGGAAAACAACATAAAGTTTGAACTTAAAAAAACACACCACTTTTCTATTCTCTCTTATCTTGATATGATCTAAGCTTTCATCAGTAAAGCAACAGACATGTTATTTCAAACAAAAAATAAATGCCAAAAAATCATCTTGAATGTAAGGTCTGTGCCTTGAAAAGTAATTCAACTTTTCCTTTAATCACTACAACTTTTCTCATTTTCAACAACTCTGTTTTGAATCTCCCTTTGTTCCCTAATTCACACTTTGAATATTACCACAATTTCCATTTTTCCTGTTCAGAGATTTATTGGGCCAAATATTTGACAAAAACAGTGCCTGTACGTGCTGGGATGCAGGTGTGCGTGGCTAGGCTTGGCACCCAGAAGTGGTCATTGAAGCCAAAACCAAGTCCATTGTACTTATATTGCTGCAGGCACAACAGATGTAGGTGCAAGTTGTTTGGAAATCATTCTGATTTTCTATAAATCCAGTTAGTGTTTCAACATTTTCCAATGATAGAACCAAGCCAATTTGGAAAGTCACTACTGGTAAAATACATAGAATTGTAAAATATGAGCCTCACCATAATACAGTGATCATTTATTGATTAGCCATCTAGCTCAAGTTCATGTCTCAGAGCACTTGCTTAAAAATGAATGTCAAACCCATAAGGTTTTACCATTATTCTCCTGTCTTTGTTATATAGGAATTGACTCCATTCTGATCGTTAAATAATGAGTTTGGCCTGAAATATTGCTCATCTGTACCTTGATGAAAGTCTTGTGATAGGAGTTAGAGGACATGATTATTTATTTGACTCCGTTCTTATCCATAATCAAAGAGGTCAATGGCAATCAATGCTATGATTTGAATCTCCCTTTGAACCTTTCTAAGTTTAAATCTTCCTTTCTCTTGACACGAATTTGTCTGTGAATGTGTACCGAAGAACTGCCAGTGTTGCAATGGCATACTTAATATCTTGCATGAGTTGAAGGTAAAGCATTCTTCCAGATCCCCATTACAATGTTGTTAGAGTTTAAAATTGAGTTCACTTAGTGACTACTATTAGGAGGTCATTTCAAGTTCTTTGATTTGACAGTGTACAGATTCAGTTGTACATGCTGCTTACATTGTACATGTCTCTTGTTACCTATACAGTATTTATGGCTTAAATAAAATTTTATCAGACTTGGGTAAAAAAAAATGGTGGAAGCCCCAAGATAATGCCCATTAGACACCCTGGAGTTGAACTCACCCTGTGGCTCAACTTTCAACCAAACAATAGACAAATCTGTAAGGTGAATAATAACACCAGGGAGGTACACACTCCTTAGAACAATCAACCATATGAGATGAAAAGGGCAGCATTTGCCCAGGGATAATGTTCATTAGTCTAGAAGGGAGAGGAAAGAAGGATGAATGGAAATAGGAAACAGGGAGGAAGTGGGATGAGTGATGTTACATTCTAGGGATTTAAAAAGAAAAAGAAAAAAGAAACTTCTTATTGTATACTGGCATTATGTACATAACACTGACACTAAACTCTTGAGAAAGGCAGCAAATGATATGCTGCATAATTACCAGGATGATGTCTTAGATATCTAGTGTTGATATAACAGAAATACCACAAGTGGATGGCTTTTGCAAACAGAAATTCATTCTTTCACAGTTCAGGAGGAAAGTCTGAATTCAGGGCTCCAGCTCCAAGTGAAGGCTTTTTCTGTCAGCTCTGAGGAAAGGTTCTTGTCTCTTTTCAATATCTGTTGGAAATCTCTATGTGTGTTGGCATCAATCTTCACTGGGGTCTAGGAGATTCTCAGCACAAAGGTTCCAGGTCCAAAGGACACACTCTACTCCAGGCTCTTTTTTCTTTGTGGTATTAAGGTCCCCCTCTCTCTGCTTGATTCTCTCTCCTTTTATCTCTTGTAAGACAAAAGGTGATGTGGGACACACCCCAGGGAAACTCTCCTTAATTGGATCAGGGATGTGACCTGAAGAAGAGTGTTGCATTCCACCCTAATCTCCTTATAATTAATTGGGTAATCACAGCAGAACACATCATGGAGGGTGATTACATCATTGTATAACTGCCAAATTACAT
>NW_006922245.1:326949-328231 GCF_000298275.1 Orycteropus afer afer
TAAATAACTGCCAAACTACTGAAAGTCATGGCCCAACAAAGTTGACATACATTTTTTTTTTTTTAGGGGCACAATTCAATCCAAGGCAGATGAGCAAATGCCTTGTTGTGTTCAGGCTATGATAGAAATTGGCTTCCCGAAACCAAACTAAACCAAACCCACTGCCATTGAGTCATAACCCCTATTGGGTTTCCAAGGTGGTAAATCTTTACAGAAGTAGTTGTTGTGGTTGTTGTTGTTATGTGCCCTCGAGTCGGACCCAACTCATAGCGACCCCTCCCTGGGTTTCTGAGGCAGTATCACTACGGAAGTGTATTGCCCCATCTTCCTTCCGAGAAGTGGCTGGTAGGTTTGAACCGCCAGCCTTCTGGTTAGCAGTCAATTGCCTTAGGCGCTACGATTGCTCCATTTTCCTTCTGCAGAGCAGCTGGTGGCTTTGAACTGCCAATCTTCTGGTTAAGGATCAAATGCCTTAGGCACTGTGCCACCAGAGTGCCTTAGCTTCCTGAAAAGCACACTCCAATTTGTGGAGTCATTTGTAGGCCTTTGATCATACTCCTTTTGTCTTTTTAGCCTCTCTTTGATCTAGTTTGTTAGACAATAGAGTAGAGTGGCCATGGGCCTGGCCAACCTATGAATTTTTTAGACAGTACAGGTCAGAACAGAAATCTCTACTGGACAACTACATAAGTTGCAGTTTTGAATCAATTTGGCTGGATGCAAATTAAGGATGTTGGATCAAGGTCACTTGGGATCACTGTAATGCTACTCATAAAAGTCAGGGATGGACTTTTTAATGGATTAAGTCTTTTGATATGTTCATGTACATTCAGATGCTTGTTATCTTTGCAGTTCTAGTAGAATTCCATAGCAGCATCTTCATCTTAAGAAGGAAGAGTAAACTTCTTAAAGAAAAGGATTTTTTGAAAATTATTTGAGAGTGCCTACTTGGCAAATGTTTGGAGCTCAATAAATATTTCCTGAATGGATGATACTGTTAAATGACTTTGAAGAATCAGGAGATGTATCTTTCTTTTAAAGCTGAGCTATAATGATGAGGCTTGATAATGATCCCATTTGAATGAATGGAGAGGGAAAAAAATAGAATGATTATAAATATGCTCACAATTAAAATGGCAGTGAGTTTCAATAATATATACTCATTCACTGCCGTTGAGTCGGATCCGACTCATAGCAACCCCTCTTTGGGTTTCTGAGGCAGTATCACTACAGAAGTAGATTGCCCAACCTTCCTTCCAAGGAGTGGCTGGTGGGTTTGAAC
>NW_006922245.1:328331-329596 GCF_000298275.1 Orycteropus afer afer
CCAACCTTCCTTCCAAGGAGTGGCTGGTGGGTTTGAACCACCAGCCTTCTGGTTAGCAGTCAAATGCCTTAGGCACTATGCCACCAGAGCTCCCCAAAACCACTACTAAAATAATAGTGATTTCATGAAATCTATTAATGCACTTCTGTCATTGGAATAGCAAAATCTAAGAAAAGTCTCACATTTATCTTCTAAAGAATAGTGTTCCTCTTAAAATACGCTTTTAAAATCTTGCACAGCACTTTCAGAGGTGATGAAAAATTATGACTTGATCATACCTCTTAATTTTAGCTATTATGGATTGTGTCCAAAACTGTCTAGTGTGTGCTATTGATCCAAACTTATGGTTGACATAAATATGTATTATATTTCATACATGTTGTTGTTGTTAGGTATCATTGACTCATCTCTGACTCATAGTGACCCTATGTACAGCAGAATGAAACACTGCCTGGTCTTGTGCCGGCCTCACAATCCTTGCTATACCTAAGCCCATCATTGCAGCCACTGTGTCTATCCATCTCATTGAGGGCTTCCCCTTCTCCACTGACCCTCCACTTTACCAAACATGATATCCTTCTCCAGGGATATGTTCCTTCTGACAACATGACCAAAATAGTTGAGATGAAGTCTGGCCATTCTCACTCCCAAGGAGCATTCCAGATGCACTTCTTCCAGGACAGATTTCTTAGTCCTTCTAGCAGACCATGGTACTCTTAGCATTCTTCTCCAGCACCACAACTCAAAAGCATCAACTCTTCTTTGGTCTTCCTCATTCATTGTCCAGCTCTCACATGCATAAAAGGTGATTGAAAATACCATGACTTGGATTAGATGCACCTTAGTGTTCAAGGAGACATCTTTGCTCTTCATCACTTGGAAGAGGTCTTTTGCAGAAGATTTGCCCAATGCAATATGTCGGCTGATGTCTTGACTGCTGTTTCCACTGGTGTTGATTGTAGAACTGAGTAATATGAAATCCTTGACAACTGCAATCTTTTCTCCATCCTACATGAAGTTGTTTATTGGACCAGTTGTTAGGATTTTTGTTTTCTTTATGTTGAGGTGTAATCCATACTGCAGACTGTAGTCTTTAATCTTCATCACTACGTGCTTCAAGTCATCCTCACTTTCAACCAGCAAGTCATGTCATCTATGTATCACAGGTTGTTAATGAGTCTTCTCTCAATCCTGATGCCAAGTTCTTATATAGATTGTCATATCAGGTGATATTAGCCATTTGTTAAGATTTAAATTATATAGTT
>NW_006922245.1:329909-331492 GCF_000298275.1 Orycteropus afer afer
TACTAAGATCTTATTCCAAAACCAGAAAACAAGTATTTAATGAAAAGAAGTAAATAAATCTTTTATTGAAGCTCTAAGTACTTAAGTGAACTTGAAAATTTTAAGGCATTGGTGCTAGCTAATCATAATCAATGTTTGAAAAGATATTGGTAAAGGAAAAAAATTAGGAAACTTCTACTTGAAATAGCACATTTACTGAATTCTCCAACATTGGAAATTTATACTTCCAGAGTTTTACAAGTTGCCTGTGGTAGTTCCTGATGAAATATCAACACTAAAACTAACTGTAGAGGTAAAGTGCTGCAATATTATTTTAGAACATAAACATTTCAGACAGGTTGCTGCATCACTGAATAAATTTCAAAGCAGCAAGAGCTCAAAACTGACAGTACAGTCTATCACATAGGGCAATGGCTTTTAGGTTTTTTCCCCTTTGTTAATTTACATTAAACCCAAAATAATATGTGCTCATTGTAGCTAGTAAAACAATGCAAAGACACTTAAAACTATGTGTCTTTATCATCTTCTTTTCATATGTTTCTCATGTTTATACAAACATACTAAACCTGTTGCTGTCTAGTGGATTTCATTTTACAGCAACCTTATAAACCAACAACCAAATCCACTGCAGTTGAATCAATTCTGACTCATGGTGACCTTTTAAGGTTGAGTAGAACTGCCACATACAGTTTCCAAGGCTGTAAATTTTCACAGAAGCAGAATGCCTCATCTTTCTCCCTCAGGGTGGCTGGTAGGTTCGAATCACCAATCGTTTAGTTAGCAGTCAAATGCTTTAACCACTACATCACCAGAGGGCCTTATAATGACCCTATAGGACAGAGTAAAATATGTTTTCCAAGACTGTAATATTTATAGAAGCAACCGCCACAACTTTCTTTCACTGAGTTACCAGTCTTTTGGTTAGCAGCTGAGTGATGAACCATTACATCACCAAGGCTCCTTTATAGAAATGTAGACATATTTAATAATTTGTGTCTATTTTAAAAAATAAAAAAAAATCATAATGTACACATTGTTCTGCAGCTTGCTTTTCTCACCCAACAATTCATGGTGGGCTAGAACATCATACATCATAATTCTAAGGCTTTCTTTTTAATAATATGGATACTCCATAGTGTAATTATTGTCATATTAGTGGACACTTGCATTGATTTCATGTTTTTGCCTTTTGATACAATGCTAACAATCATTCTTGTACGTGTCTCTTCAAATGGTTCTTCTCTTATTTCTGCAGAGTCAGATAGTATTTTTGGAGATATTGCCACTACTTTTTACAGAAATTTTACAGCAAATTATATCTTTCAAAAAAATTATGTATGTGTAATCATTTTCCCATATCCTTGCCAGAATACTTGTTATTTATCTCTTAACTTTGACAAGATAATGAATAAAAATTGGTTTTCAAGGTTGTTTTAATTTGCATTTCCCTGGGTATTAGGGAAATACCAAAAAATAAAAAAGCAAAACAAAACAAAAAACCCACTGCCATCATGTCGACACCAACTCATAGAGACCCCCATTGGGTTTCCAGGGTGATAAATCTTTATGGAAGTAGATTGCCC
>NW_006922245.1:331787-336655 GCF_000298275.1 Orycteropus afer afer
CTTCTAGTTTTTCTGTACTGTTTTGGGAGGTATCTGTCATGCCAAGGATATCAAACATTTATTTAAATTGTATTTTAACAAATTAACGCCCATAAAATCCTGTTCAAATTTACTTTTTAAATTTTATTATGGAAGGAGCCTATCTTTTCTTAAATTCAAAACTGACAGATGTTGGTTAGGTGCCATTGAGTCATCTCCAACTCATAGCAACCCTATGCACAGCAGAGTGAAACACCGACCAGTCCTGCGCCAGCTCCACGATCCCAGCTATACTTGAGCCCATCACTGAAGCCACTGTGTCAATCCATCTCATTGAGGGCCTTCCCCTCTTTTGTGGACCCTCCACCTTACCAAGCATGACATCCTTCTCCAAGGAATGGTCCTTTCGGATCACATGACCAAAGTAGGTGAGATGAAGTCTGGCCATTCTTGCTTCCAAGGAGCATCCGGCTGCACTTCCTCCAGGACAGATCTGTTAGTACTTTTAGCAGTCCATGGTAATTTCAGCATTCTTTGTGCGACATTAATGCTATTGTTCTATAATTTCCACATTCTGTGGGATCACCTTTCTTTGGAATGGATACAAATATGGATCTCTTCCAGTCAATTGGCCAGGTAGCTGTCTTCAAAATCTCTTGGCATAGCCTCCAGCAGGACATTTGCAAGTTGAAACATCTCAATGGGTATTCTGTCAATTCCTGGAGCCTTGTTCTTCACCAATTACCTCAGTGGAGCTTTGACTTCTTCCTTTCACACCATTGGTTCTTGATCATATGCCGCCTCCTGAAATGGATGAAGATCTACTAGTTCTTTTTGGTACAGTGACTCTGGGTATTCTTTCCATCTTCTTTTGATGCTTCCTGTTCAAATTTACTTTTTAAATTTTATTATCATTCAATATTTTGTCCATGGAATCTTCCAATATTATAACTCGAGGCTTAAATTTTTTCCTCAGTTCTTTCAGCTTGAGAAGTGCCAAGAGCATTCTTCCATTTTGGTTGACAGATAATCACACTAATTCCATTCATTAAATGAACTATTCTTTTCCCACTAAATTTAAATACCAGTGTTGAAAGATTTTAAATTCCAATGGATATTTAGATCTATTTTAAAACAGTCTATTTAATTCATACAATGTATTGTGCTATTTGTTAATTCTTCTGTTAATACTATATTAATTTGATTACATACCATAACGTTAGGAAACAAACAAAAAAAAAAAAAACCTCACTGCTGTTGAGTCAGATCTGGCTCATAGCGACCCCTCCTTGGGTTTTCGAGGTGGTATCACTACAGAAGTAGATTGCCCAATCTTTCTTCCAAGGCGAGGCTGGTAGGATTGAATTGCCAGCCTTCTGGTTAGCAATGAAATGTCTTAGGCAGTAGACCACCAGAGCTCCCATTAGAAAGTATTTAGAAAAATATCTAACAAATAATGTTTTGTTTTGGAATGTGAGTGAGAGCACCTTCAATTAACTTAGGACTCCTGACATGAGATGATGTCTATGCCAAGGTATGAAGCTAAAGCTATATTTTGAGTTTTAATCAAGAACACAGCCTGTCATTTCTGTAACTCTCCACTGTGCCCTGAGAAAATTACTTGGCAGACAATTTCAGAGAACAATGTAATTTTGTTTGCTCACATGTTGTACTTGATGCCTCAGAAGTTAGGTCCAAAACAATTCTCTGAATAAATGCGTACTAAAAATAAACTTTAGAATTTTGCATGTCCTCCCTACAGTCACACAAGAAGTGTCTCATAATTGTTTCAAGACCATTCACTCACTCACTCACTGCTGTTGAGTTGTTTTCCTATTCATAGAGACCCCTCCTTGGGTTTCTGAGGCGATATCTCTACGGAAGTAGATTGCCCAGTCTTCTTTCCAAGGAGTGGCTGGTGGGTTTGAACTGCTAGCCTTCTGGTTAGCAGTCAAATGCCTTAGGCACTATGCTACCAGAATGGCTTTCAAGGCCAGATGTACCCAATTTAATGATTTTGTGACCTAGAAAGCAATTTTAGTAACATATGTGATCTGCTGCCAATCAGATGTACCATTGCTCAATTCTGTAATTATTACCTAAATGTCTAACAATCACTGAATTTTTCTGAAGTTATTACCCAAATGTCAACTGACCACTGAATTTTTACTGAATTGCCTTGTATTTTCTTACATAAACTCTTTGCATTATCTCCTCTTTGGATCACTTGGTTCAGAATCCTCTAGACCCTGTGATTTCCAATTTGAAAACTACTTTAACTCTCAATAAAAGCTTTTTTTACTTTTAATTTCAACCAGACTCTATAATTTTGCTCTATGGCATTTCTTACTGTCAGAAGCAGTGTCCAAAGTAGAGCTGCTGGAGTGACTCCTGGGAGATTTAGGAACTGGGGCCTCAGTTCCAGGAGGACCCTCGTGGCTTGCCACTTCCTGGACCTCCACAAGAGTTGCCTTAGGTAATCTCTCTGAGTTCTGATCTCACCTTTTTTTTTGTGTAGAGCTCCCTGAGCTTTACTGAAGATTATCTTTCATTTTATAAATATTTGTTTTCTCATAAATTTATTCTAGGACTGGTTCATACTTTTTTCTAGATGGATATTATTCTACTTCTTGAAGCCTCAGCAACTGTGTAAGTAATTCTACTTTGAAAAGAGCTCTGATTCACTAAAAATCACAAAATGTGGGTACAAATCTACCAGTAAAAGCCATTAGGGTAGTTGCTGGTGCTCATGATGTGTGACATAAACTCTTGTGACTGGATAAGGTGGTTGGAAGAAAGGCCAGAACACTAGGCTGCCTGCCAAATGCAAGCAAATGCTCACACAATGAAGGAACAAATTGGTCCAAGCAAAACACTGTCCAAATCCGTGGCATTCCTCTCTAGGATTTTCTGACTCAGAAAAGCAAAAGTAGTGCTCCACAAAAATTTTTGCCTCCAAGGCAATTGAAAATAGTCCTACACTTTTATTTTCAGTTCATGTTTGGGTTTTTTTTTTTTTTTTTTTCCAAAGGGTTATTTAAAATATAAAGACGGAGATTTCCCTGTGGGAAACCAAGCCCATCATATGAGTAAACTTTATGGCGCTTCTATTTACTGTTTACTGAACACCTGTCATAATCTTACTGAAGATAGTTTAGAATACATGTGGCCACTTTGAGAGTCTTTTAATTTGTCTAGATTAACCTTTTTGCACGGCAAATTAAAACAGACTTGTTCTCAAGTTAAATTCAATGGATGAGTTTTAATTGGTATTTTGAAGCCACCGAAAATTTAAGTGAGCAAGATTGGCTCTGTACATGATATGGTCTCTAAAATGACTAAAGTGAATACAGAATTATTGTGTCAAAATTCCACGACATCTTCTGCACCATCCACTGTTCCATCTGCTCCACCAAAGTCTCCAATTGTTCTCTATCACTCACTCCTTTCTTCCTCTTCTAATAACACATTATCTGTACTCCTGAATCTTGACAACAGGAAGGAAACAGGAAAATCTTCATATGAGTTACCTCTTAAAATAAGACACCCAGAGAAACCCAATGAACCCGCATTAGTGAACTTTTCTCCCTGGTTTAAAGCAGAGTTTCACATGACTGTAAAAGAAATTCCTAATCTTCATGAAGGCTCACAAAAATTCACTAGGGAATTTAGAATATTGAGACTTATGAGGGGGACCTGCCGGAAGTATATCAACTGATAAATACACTAGTTGAGCCATGAGAAGCCCAATTTTGAATGGAAAAGATAAATTAGAAAAACCCTAAACAATCTTAAATAGTTGGTTCTACAATTACTGGAGGAACTCTGCTGCAACAAACTAGAGAAGTTGTCAGATTACTTTTAGATACTATACCAAAAGCTTTTCCTCAAAAAATTAATTGACTAAGAGTGCAAGTTTGCGAACAAAAAAAGATGAATTGGTGTATAATTATTACAGAGACTGTTTGGCTAGCATTTTTGCTGAACATTCAGGATGGGTTAAACTTCGAGGACGAAGAGGTTGGAATAGCTTTCAATTCCATATTTTTAATGGTTTATTTCCTGAATTTTCTGAACAAGTGCCAAAAATTGGATTGGGAAACTGCACCTTTTTCCAAATTGATGGTCATAGCCCATAAACTAGCCCAAATTTAGGAGCAAATGAAACTGGCCAAACAAAACAAATTAATGATGTTGTAACTGCAACAAAAGTAGCACACTGATCAGAGAAAAGCTTTAAGCCAAGGCCTTCTAAACTCACAACTAACACTCCCCAAATTTGCAACTATTCCAAAACTATTCCAAAAATATATGTTCATTGGCAAAAGGATTGTTTCAAACTAAAAAACAAACAGGAGTCTTCCCCATATGAAAAGCCTCAGTCTAAATCTGAAGGGCTCTGGGGAACACAGAGAAGCATTTCCTATGGTGGCTTTAAATTCTCAAGGAGAAACTACTGTGATCGCTAATGGAGAATCTTGCAAATTTTTAATTGATGCAAAAGCTCTTTTATCTGCCATCAATCCCATTTGTTTACAAAAGCCTCTGCCCTGGAGTACAGAAACCTCTAAAGTTGTGGGGATTACTAACCAAATACAGACTGTATCAATCTCAGCAAGTACCTATTTCGCTTGGATATATTGAGCTTCTGTACCTTATTTTTGTTAGTACAGACACCCCCATACATTTGTTGAGAATAACTCTTTTACCCAAATGGAAATGTCACATTAAATTTAATGAAAAGGAGAAATTCATTAATTTATCCAAATTCCCGGTGCAGTGTGTTCCTCCTCTCAGTTGTTGTTGTTGTTGTTAAGTGCCGTCGAGTCGTTTCCGACTCATAGCGACCCCATGCACAGCAGAACGAAACACTGCCCGATCCCGCGCCA
>NW_006922245.1:339265-340957 GCF_000298275.1 Orycteropus afer afer
TGGTGGGTTTGAACCACCAGCCTTTTGGTTAGCAGTCAAATGCCTTAGGCACTATGCTACCAGAGCTCCCACTGTTGACATAGTACTTGGAATTTTTTTTAGATGTTTATGTACTTTATGCTATGATTGCTTCACCAAATACTAATTTTATCTAACAGTTGTCTACAAGTAAACTTACTTCTTGTGAGATTATTGTTTTGGCATCAGCCAATGTAAGACTTCATACTGTAACCCATTTAAAAACAGCCACATTTCTTCCTATTATTAAAGATGATGAATATCTTGCTCATGGTTGGTAGAGCCTGATGGAAAGACTTAAACGAAATTACCCTAAAAAATTCTGATTTAGTCCTGTTTGTAGATGGATCTTATTTGAAATCTCATCCTAATTGCCACTACCAAGTCAAGTATGCAGTTTCCACTTCCTCTGAAATAGTAGAAAATGAACCACTTTTTGAAGCCACCTCAGGCAAACAACACAAATTAATAGACTTAATTAGAGCTTGCAAGCTCACTTAAAATGTCAAACAATCACTACATTTTTACTGAATTTCCTTATATAAACTCTCAGAAATATCTCCCCTTTGGGTCACTTGGTTCAGAATCCTCTGGACCCTGTGATTCCCAATTTGTAAATTGCCTTACCTCTCAATAAAACTAGTTACTTTTAATTTCAACCAGACTCTGTGACAGATGAAAGATTAGATAGATAGCTAGATAAAAATATAGGTAATGTTGTTGTTGTTGTTGTTATGTGCCATCGAGTCGTCCCAGACTCATAGCAACCCCTCCTTGGGTTTCTGAGGTAGTATCACTACAGAAGTAGGATTGCCCAACCTTCCTTCCTAGGAGTGGCTGGTGAGTTTGAACCGCCAGCCTTCTGGTTAGCAGTCAAGTGCCTTAGGCACTATGCTACCAGAGCTCCTATAAATAAATAGAGGTGGTGATATATTTTATATATCCTTTCTATTTTACACACTCACACACAGTTTATATACTTTCTTTGCCCATTTTCAATTTATTCTTCCACATGAAATTAAATCATTTCAATTTTTTTTTAAGACAAAATAATAAATGTTGGGATTTTGATTGGTACAGGAAAACCCAACCAAACCCACTGCCATTAAATTGATTCCAAGTCATAGTGACCCTGTAGGACAGAGTAGAACTCCCCCAAAAGTTTCCAAGACTGTAAATTTTTACAGAAGCAGACTGCCATATCTTTCTCCTGCCAACTTTAGGTTAGTAGCTGAGTCTTTAGCCAGTACCAACAAGGCTGATTGATTAATACAGCCTTAAATACAAAATTAATTTTTGAAGGATTGGCATTTTATACTATCAAAACTTCCTATCCATAAACATATGTCTCCTCATATTTTAGGTCTTTTTTGTTTTCAGTTTTTAAATAGATTTTTAAATCTTGTTTTATTTCCTATTAAGTACATGTCTATGTATTTAGTAACTTTAATCATGCATATAAATGATATATTAGCAACTTTATTTTAGTTGATCGTTCATACCAGGGGGAAAACTATTGATTTTTGTGTATTTTCCATTTATCCCTTAATCTACCAAATTATCTCAATTCTAATGGCTGCTTTCCTAGAGTTTCTTCTTGTTTTTATTTATTTATTTATTTTTGGTGGGGATTATAAAATTGTAGAATTTTCAAATACAGATATTTGTTCTTAT
>NW_006922245.1:341177-342891 GCF_000298275.1 Orycteropus afer afer
TACCATTAGTATGATGTTCATAGTGGGTCCTATGTAGCACCACCCAGATCTTTTACTTCAGTTTATTTAGTTGTTTAAGCCTTCTACATTTTTTCTAATATTGTGTTAGGTATTCCTGGCCATTTGTATTCCCACATTAATGTTAGCATCAGCTATAATTTTGCATAAAAGTAGCTGCTATGATTTTGAATGGAATTTCACAGAATATATAGATCAACTTGAAAAAATTGCCATATTTTCAATATTAACTATCCCAACCCATACTACTGTAAATTCCTCTACATATTAGGTTTTCTTTAATATATTTTAGTCATTAATTTATGTACTTTTCTATGTAGGGTTCTTGCATATCTTTTGTTACATATGTTTCTAATAATTTTTAAAATTCAGGTGAAATTATACAGAGTTGTGCACCTTTTCAAGAGTTTCTACATGTACAACACAGTGACATTAATTACATTCTTCAAGTTGTGCAAATATTCTTGATATCCTTCTCAACTTTTCTACCGTCATTGGTTTAAACTCATTGGCCCTTAATCATCTCATTTAACCTTTTGAGTTGCTGATATAAATTTCATCTTACATAGATAATTCTTTAAAAGGACAATGCTCAAGTCAGACATACTTTATGTATAAAAATAAACCATTTTTTGTTTCAAAGCAGAATGCAGCAGTTACTTTTGGTTTGAAGTTTAAAATTTAAAATTTATCTCAGGCCAATAGCTTCAAAGGTTCATCCAACCTCAATGCATGCAGAAAGTCAGATTTCATTGACAAAATGAAATTCTGTTCTACGTTCTTCCCTCTTTTGGTCAGGATTCTTCTGTAGAATCTTAAATCAAAATGATCAGTAATGGTAGCTGGGCATCAGTCAGGTTTCTTGTCTTATAACAAAGGAAGCAGTTGTTCATGGAGGTAACAATATAATCCATTTCCTTTTCCAATTCCTGATTCTTCTTCTTCTATTGATGCTCTGGGTGAGTGGAGAACTATTTTTGTACCTTAGATGGCCCCTTATTTGCTTTAAAGACTGAATGCACTACACTAAAAACTAAGAGGTTTTGGTGGTTAAGTCTGTGTGTCAACTTGGCTAGGCCTGGTTGAGTGGCTGGGCAGCTGGATGTAGTATTTCCCATGATAAGCCTGGTAATCAACTCCATGGTGGAATCTACTGTGAGCAGCACATAGCCTTTGGGTATGTGGTCTGTTTCCCATATATAAGAAACAGATTGGGGAATGGTTTTTAGCATATGGCATGCCTGAACCCTGCATGTAGCCATATCATTGTTCATCAGCCTGCCATGCTCTGCGGACCTTGGGACTTTCAATGGACTTGAATTAATGGCCTGCCATGTGGTTTGGTAACATCAGGATTGTGCTATTTTATTTGTCGACCTTGGGCTTGTTAGCCTCAGCAGCCACTAGCTGCCTGAGTGAAGAGATGCCTCTAGCTTCAGTGGGCTGGGAGCGAGAGGCAGAGCTGAAGCCCCAGGTTGAGGGGCCTTCACACAGCCCCTAGAGCCTGGCACTTTGAACTTGGAGTTTTAGCCTCCCAAACTGTAAGATAATAAGTTAAGGCCATCCCATTTGTGGTATGTATTCCTGTCAGAGCAGCACTAGGTAACCAGAACAGAGGTTGTATGGAGAAACAATATTATGCCAGTTGATTGGGATGTTTTCAAAACTATGACCCTAAACATCAAAACCAATAAAA
>NW_006922245.1:344042-344642 GCF_000298275.1 Orycteropus afer afer
AGATATTTTTGTATCATGTCTGATCCCAAAGAAATAATTTTAAACATTTCGCTACTAAGAATCATCTTCATGTAGATGTCCTTTATCATATTAAGAAATAATTAACAAATATTAAAGTAATCAAATACTTTTAATGAGTCTATGAGGATAATTATTTTTTTCTTCTTTATCACATTGACCCGTGGAAATGCATTGATGGATATTTATTGTTAAACACAACTTGTATTATTTTCATAAGCCCTACTTAGTCATTTGGTTTGTTAACCTAATTATATAGCTTCAGATTTGATTTGATAATGCAGTTTTAACTTTTTTGATCTAAGTTTATTAGGTAAATGGACTTGTAATCTTCCTTATTCAAATGGCCTTGTCATATTTTCCATCCAGTTTATCTGGCTCAAAAATAACTGGAGAGTGCTTCTTCTTCTGTTCTCCAGAATTGTATACAATACCAGAGTTATTTCTTCTCTATGCATTTGGAAAAAAATTACCAGTGAAGCCAATTGAGCCTTGAATTTTCTTTGTTAGAAAATTTAACTTAAATATTTCATTCCTTTAGTAGTTATGGCACACTTCAGATATTATATTTTGTCTTATATC
>NW_006922245.1:346669-349339 GCF_000298275.1 Orycteropus afer afer
CAAGTAAACCTCTTTCTGGTATTCTTTGCCTTGAGCCAAGATCCATCTGACAACAGCTATGATATCCCTTGTTCCACGTCCTCTTCTAAATCTATTAGTTCAAATTTATTATTTGTTTTCTTCTAATTGCTGTTTATATTACTGGCTTATTTCTGTATGTTTTGTCAGTTACTCAAAGAGATAAGTTAAAATGTTCAACTACTGTGTGGATTTTGTTTATATCAATTCAAAGCTTTTCATCTTTTTATTTTATATAAGTTGGGGTTATGTTTTTAGTGTATACAAATATAGATTTATTAAATATTTCAGTTCAACATCATTTTTTTCATTATGAAATATCTTTCTTTATCTCTATCAATATTTCTTACTATAAAGTCCACTTTTCTGTCATTATTAGAATAATGATGTCAGATTTTCAATTTCAACATTTTGTGTCCTTATATTTAAGACATGTCTCTTATGCATGGCAAAAGTAGGCTTTTTAAATCCAATCTGAAAATATTTTTCTTTTTATAAGTTTATTTATTGAGTGACATCAGCAAAATGGCCAGAAAAGATAGTTCCAAATACTCATCTGCATTGTACCATGCCCACAAGTTCTTAAGTAAGGACCATTTGGAGCAGAGTACAAACCAGAAGCTGTTCTAATGGCAGGATAAATAGGCATTTATTATTCACAGAACAAAAAAGGGCAAGAATGATTTTTTTTTAGTTCTTTAGTACCGTTATAACAGAAATACCACAAGTGGATGGCTTTAACAAATAGGAATTTATTATTTTATAGTTAAAAAGGCCAAAAGTCTGAATTCAGAGTGCTGGCTCTAGGGGGTGGGTGAAGGTCCCTCATCCTTGGGCTGCAGATCTGCCTCTTGTTCTAGGCTCAGTGGAGCTGGAGGCATCTCCTAACTCAGGCGGCTACTGGCTGCTGAGGCTGATGGACTGAAGATCGGCAGGTAAAATGACACAATCCCAAGATCAGCATGCAACATGACAGGCAACTGGTTCAAGTCAGGAACTGGAGATGAAGACTCAGCCAAATGCAGGATCCAAATGTGCCAAACCTAGAGATCCAAAGCTTCTCCATATATAACAGAAGCAGGTCACACCCCTTCAACTATTTAACTGCTCACAGCAAATTGCACCATGGAAGGGATTATAATCTCATCATAGAGAATAACTACATCCAGCTGCCAAGTGACTCAAAGCCAAGGCCCACAAACTTAACTACCATAGATGAGTATAAGAGCAAACATCATCATCAGCCAAGGTTCCCTAAAGTTAGGCTCCTATCCCAGAGTGTGCTGTTATAATCACATCCAAGCATGTGTCACTTCATTTTATAGAAGAAGAACTCTAAAATCCTACTCTCCTGGGTTTAATATACTACAATGATTACAGACTGCAGCTATTATGCACCAAGCAGCATGTAAAGAAAGGGAGTAGGGGAATGAAGTATTAAAAAGAAAAAAAAAAAGATAATAAAGGGGAAAGTTCCGTCAGGCAATGGACATTACTCATTGTCCCAGTTTAGAGTGGGTGAACATCAACATCTAGACTTACATCATCAGGGAACAGTCTTTCCTCTATGATAAAACAATAAATCTTTCAAGTATCTTAGAGGGCAGTCATATCCTCTTAAGGTACTTACTTTAAGGTAAGGTACTTACTTTTTTTGTACATTAGTAGCTATTGTGTCCATTAGTAGCTATGGAGACAGTGGAGGGGGGCAGTTATAGTATAGCACACCTATGCACCTAGCGCTATCTCTCCACAGAAACATAAAAAAACAAACAAACCACAAAAACTACTTTTTTCAAACTCTGGAAAATATTCAAAGGTTTACAGCAAGCTACTGAAAATGAATCAAAGAAAAAATAATTTTAAAATGGTAGGAAGTCTATGTGGGGTTTTTACTTGCCCTTGCTCCTCTTTTTCCCAGTCTTGGTGATAACCTTAAATATAAAAGTATGCATTCATAATATGGGACTCTAGTGTTGGAAATCGCTGTCAGAAAACTAGCTAAATGCAAACTAAAGCAGTAGTGACTCCAATCACAGTGCACACAAAAGAACACAGTCTTTGCCAAAATATTTTGGATATATCACTAAAATACTAGTCATTAAAAATTCAGAGCTGACTTTATTTACATATTATTGCATTTATCTTTTTGAGCCAGTATAAGGGCTTCCTAAAAGACTAATGCAATGTGCATACCTTTATTATGTCTATTGCAGGATTCACTTAGGGCAGAAAAGCAGTGGAAATTGATCTCACACATTGTGAGGCAAGCAAAAAACAGTCATCTGGAGCAAAAGATTACAGTTGAGACATACAATACTGAGTCTAAAATCTCAGAGAAAGTGTTGAGGAGAGAGTTTCTTTGGGATATTAGGACATTCAAAAAGGGTTATGTATATAGGGGAATTTATAAAGTGATAACAGGTCCAGGGCATGGTGTATGCTCAGAAAAGACCTAAAAAACCTGAAACTTTCACCTTGCACTGGTCATTAGGCTCAATGCAAACAAGAAGTAAAGGGTAAGACAGTGGTAGATAGCCTGGCTAATTTTTTAATGCATGCCCAAACAAAAAATAAGCCAAGACACATGCCCAAACAAAAAATAAGCCAAGACACGTGGAGGTATTTCTTGTTTGTTTGTTTTATTTTTTT
>NW_006922245.1:349713-352233 GCF_000298275.1 Orycteropus afer afer
GATCATATTCAACAAAATAAAATGAGCCAAGTAAAAATTGTGTGTACAAACTGAAATTATCAGCAAAGAGATTGAAATGATAAGATACCAAAGAGGAATTTTGGAGTTAAAAGTACAAAAACTGAAATGAAAAATTCATTAAAAGTGTTCAACAGCAGATGTGAGCAGGAAAAAATAAAAAATGAAATTGAAGATAGGGCAATTGAAAATATCCAGACTGAATTTCAAAAAAAGAAGAAGAAATATAAACAGAGTATAAGGGACTGTGGGGGCACTATCAAGTATACCACATACACAATATGAGTGTTCCAGCTAAAGGAAATGTGAGAAAGAGAAAGAGGCAGAATATTTGCTTAAATAATGGCCAAATATATACCACATTTGGTTGTTTGTTGTTGCAAGGTGTCATCAAGTTATTTCTAACTCAGAGCTCCCCTCTTGCACAACAGAACGAAACATGCCCCACTCCTGCGCTGTTCTCACAATCGTTGCTATTGGTATAACCCCTTGTTGCAGTCATTGTGTCAATATATCTCATTGAAGATATTCCACTTTTTCAGAGACCCTCTACTTTATCAAGCATGATGTCCTTCTCCAGAAACTGGTCCCTCTTGATAACAGGTGCACAATATGTGAGGCGAAGTGTTACCACTCTCACTTTTAAGAAACATTCTGGCTGTACTTCTTCCAAGACAGTTTTGCCCCTTGTTCTGGCAGTCCATGGTGTGTTCAATATTCTTTGCCAACACCATAATCCACATTATATTGAGATGTAATCTATACTGCAGACTGTATTCTTCAATCTTCATCAATAAATACTTCAAGTCATCCTCACTTTCAGCAAGCAAAGTTGTGTTGTCAGTGTATAGCAGGATGTTAATGATTCTTCCTCCAATCCTGATGCGACGTTCTTCTTCATATAGTCCAGCTTCTCAGATTATTTGCTCAGCATACAGATTAAATAAGTATGGTGAAAGGATACAACCCTGAAACACTCCCTTCTTGATTTTAAACCATGCAGTGTTCCCTTTCTCTGTTTGAATGACAGCCACCTGGTTTATGTACAGGTTCCTCATGAGTACAACTAAGTGTTCTGGAATCCCCATTCTTCTCAATTTGTTATGATCCACACAATAAAATAATTTTGCATAGTCAATAAAACACAAGTAAACATCTTTCTGGTATTCTTTGCTTTCAGCCAAGAACCATCTGACATCAGCAATGACATCCCTCATTCCACATTCTCTTCTGAATCCAGCTTGTATTTCTGGAAGTTCTCTGTCAACATACTGCTGCAACAGTTTTTGAATTATCTTCAGTAAGATTTTACTTGTGTGCAATATTAATGATATTGTTCTATAATTTCCATATTCTGTGAGATCACCTTTCTTTGGAATGGGTACAAATATGGATCTCTTCCAGTCAGTTGGCCAGGTAGCTGTCTCTCTTGGCATAACCGAGTGAGTGCACCCAGTGGGGCTTATGTTTGTTGAAACATCTCAATGGGTATTCAGTCAATTCCTGGAACCTTGTTCTTCACCAGTTCCTTCAGTGGAGCTTTGACTTCTTCCTTCAAGACCATTGGTTCTTGAACATATGCCAAGTCCTGAAATGGATGAAGATCGATCAGTTCTTTTTGGTACAATGACTCTGTATTTCTTCCATTTTCTTTTGATGTTTCCTGCATCATTCAATAGTTTGCCCACAGAATATTTCAATATTGCAACTCAAAGCCTAAATATTTTCCTCAATTAGTTCAGCTTGAGAAATGCCAAGCATGTTCTTCCCTTTTGGTTTTCTAACTCCAGGTCTTTGCACATTTCATTACAGTAATTGGCTTTATCTGCTAGAGCTGCTCTTTGAAATCTTCTGTTCAGCTTTTATCTTGTCATTTCTTCCATTTGCTTTTGCTAATCTCTGTTCAAGGGAAAGTTTCAGAGACTCTTCTGACATTCATTTTGTTATTTTCTTTCTTGTATTTTTAATGACCTCTTGCTTTCTTCAAGGATGATGCTCTTGATATGATGCCACAATTCTTCTCGTTTTCAGTCATTGGTGTTCAATGCATCAAATCTATTCCTTAAATGGTCTCTAAATTCAGGGGGATATATTCAAGGTCATATTTTGGCTCTTGTGGACCTGTTTTAATTGTCTTCAACTTCAAGTTGAACTTGCATATGAGCAGTTGATGGTCTGTTTCACAATCAGCTCCTGGCCTTGTTTTGGCTGAAGATATTGAGCTTTTCCATCTCCTCTTGACATAGATGTAGTCAATCTGATTCCTGTGTACTCCATCTGGCGACGTCCACGTGTATAGCCACCATTTGAGTTGTTGAAAAAAGGTATTTGCAAAGAATAAGTTGTTGGTCTTGCAATATTCTATCATGTGATCTCCAGCGTTATTTCTGTCACCAAGGCCAAATGTCCCAACTTCCGGTGATTCTTCTTTGCTTCCAACTTTTGCATTCCAATCACCAGTGATAAGTAACACATCTTGATTGCATGTTTGGTCAATTTCAG
>NW_006922245.1:352584-360063 GCF_000298275.1 Orycteropus afer afer
CTTACTTTATCCATATCATTAAGGTTGGTTCTACTCTGATGAGGCAGCTCTTTCCCAGTCCTGTTTTGAGTGCTTTCTGACCCAAGCAGCTTGTCTACCTGCACTGTGTCAGACAGTGTTTTCAAGCCATTCATAAAACTGCCCAGTAATGTATCAGACAGTGTTTCTGTGCTATTCATAAGGTTTTCCCTGTCCAATTTTTTGAGAAGTGGATGGCCTCTTCCTTCTTCCTAGTCTGTCTCAGTCTGTAAGCTGCATTGAAACCTGTGCACCATGTGCAACCCTGATGACACGTGAAACACCAGTGACACAGCCTCAAGGCTCACCACAACGTGCAAGCCCCACAGGATGACAGACTGACAGACTGACAGACAAGTTTGTCTCCCTTAGCTGTTGGAAAACTCTCTGCCTTCCCCTTACCTAATTTCTACCTCAATCCTGCCACTTTGTGGTCCCCAGCTGCTCCGCTCCCTCCATTTCCTGGCTCCGGGGGGCTGGGACCTAACTTTGCCTCCTGCCCCTTACCTGGATCCTGCCACTCTTGTGGTCCCTGGCTGCTCTGCTCCCTCCCTTTCCTGGATCTGGCATCAATCACCAAAAAAAGATGAAAGGAATGCACAGAGTCACTAAACCAGACAAAATTGTCCAACATTCAACCATTTCAGCAGCATGTTGACAGGGAAATTTCAGTAATTCAAGCTGGATTCTGGAGATGATATGAAACAAAAGATATCATTGCTGATGTGAGATGGATCTTGGCTGAAAGCAAAGTATATCTGAAAACGTTTACTTGTGTTTTATTGATTATGCAAAAGCATTCAACTGTGTGGATCATAACAAATTATGGATAACATCTCAGAGAATATGAATTACAGAACACTAAATTGTGCTCATGAAGAGTCTGGACATGGACGAGGAAGTTGTTGATCAAACAGAACAAGGACATACTAAATGGTACAAAGTCAGGAAGGGTATGTGTCAGGGTTGTATCCTTTCACCATACTTATTCAATCTGTATGCTGAGCAAATAATCTGAGAAGCTGAATTATATGAATAAGAATGAGACATCAGGATTGGAAGAAGATTCATTAACAACCTGCAATATGCTGATGATGCAACCTTGATCACTGAAAGTCAAGAGGACTATGTCCTTACTGATGAAGGTCAAAGACTTCAGTCTTCAGTACGAATTACACCTCAAAATAAAGAAAACAAAAATCCTCCTCACACCTAGGCCAATAAACAGCATAAGGAGAAATGGAGAAAAGATTGAGGTTGTCAGGGATTTCATTTTACTTGGATCCACAATCAACACCCATGGAAGCAGCAGTCAAGAAATCAGTCATCTAATTGCACTATGCAAATCTATTGCAAAAGATCTCTTTAAAGTGTTAAGAAGCAAAGACATCACTTGGAAGACTAAGGTACATCTAACCCCCCAAAAATGGCATTTTTATTTGCCTCATATGTATGTGAAAGCTGAACAATGAATAAGGAAGAGCAAAGAAGAATTGATAATTTTGAATTGTGGTGTTGGCAAAGAATATTGAAAATACATGGGCTTCCAGATGAATGAATACATTTGTCCTGGAAGAAGTGCAAATGGAATGCTCCTTGGAAGCAAGAATGGGAACTTACATTGTGCCATTCTTCTATGTGCTAAGACTCTAGCACTGAGCAAATAGATAAATTCCAACCAATTGGATCTTACATTCTAGTGGAGAAAGTGACATAAAATAAAATTTTAACCATAAATTTTAGTGAAAAATGTTATAAAGCTAATAAGCAAAACAAATGGAAAGAGTGATTGGAAGTGGTGGTCAAGTTCAGTTAGAGTGGAGGGTTTCTTAACTGAAGCCTACATAATAATAAGGAGCTAATGAAATGAAATTATGAGATTTTTTTATAGAAAGATAGACTAGAAAGTGCAATGGTCCTGATTCTGTAAGGAGTTTGGTACATTAGTTGGAGAGTCAAAAGAAATTAGAGTGGATAGAATCCAGATCACAATGAGCCTTGTTGATTAAAAAAAAAAAAAATGTTACTATAATTTTAATGGGAAGCCTTTGAAACATTCTTGCACAGAAATAGTATGTAGTTTTCTACTTGATAAAATTATTCTGGTTACTGTGTGGAGAAGCAAAACAAGAATCGAAGCAAAGAATATTGTGAGGATGATATTACAGTCTCAGTGAGAGAATGTTGGGGCCTTGATCTGGTAGCGTAGTGCGTAAGGCATTTGACTGCTAAACAGAAGGCTGGCAGTTCAAACCCACCAGCCACTCCTCAGAAGGAAGATTGAGTTATCTATTTCCATAGTGATACCACCGCAGAAACCCAAATATGGGTCGCTATGATTTGGATTCAACTCGACAACAGTGAGTTTGTTTGTTTGGTAATACGGAAAGAAGTAGGTGGATAGTTTCAGGAGTATGTCCACTATGTTCAAGAATCAATAAAGCAGTATGGCTATAATATAAAGAACAAGCTAATAGTTAATGGGGAAACTCTGGTGGTGTAGTGCCTAAAGTATTTGACTTCTAACCAGAAAGCTGGTGGTTCAAACCCACCAGCCACTCCTTGGAAGGAGGACTGGTCAATCTAATTGCATAGAGATACTGCTTCAGAAACCAAGGAGGGGTTGCTATGAGTTGCAATTGACTTGATGGCATTGAGGTTTTTTTTTTTTTTTTAATGGTTCATGGACATATTTGTTAGTTAGCATGAAACCAATAATCCCTGTGAAATCTGATTACAAAGACAGCTATACAATGTTCCAATGTGCAAATAGGGCATGGGGCATCATCTTCTGACTTCCTCCAATCCCACAAGGGGGAAACAGAGTCACTATCAACAGCCCAAGGCTTATTCCGGTGAGGGCAGACATGCAGCCACCCTCCAGCCTTTGCAACTCTGACACCAACCATCCCTCTCATGGCACTCACTACTTCTCTATTGGGTTCTATATTTTGTTGCAATGGCCACACAGAACTCACAGACAATACTCACCATTATGAGGTTTATTAGGGAAATAACAGTTACAATTTAGATTCAGGAATGCTCTCAGGATACAATTCTTTGATCAGAACAGTCTCCCCTCTGCTATATCCTCAGGCATGCCTCTCTGGACCTTGGCCTCTCAGCCTAGCCTCTGCTGTACTTGCACAAATGTTACAAAACTCTTTTATCTCTGCCAATAGATGCACCTAGGTGCACCCCACTCCACCAGCAAGCCTTCTGCCCAAAGGCACTCAGCTTTCTTGCTCAATAGGCTGGCAAGCCTTCCTTTCTGTCTTGTAACTCTTGGTTTCTTAGCCAAGTCATCTCAGCCAAGAACGTCCAGCACACGGATCTTGGGTCCAAGGGTCCAAGGGTCCAAGGGTCCAAGGATGTGCTCCACTCCAACTCTGGCTCATCTCTCTTGATGGCAGTGAGATCCCCCTTCTGCCTCGCAGAATGACAAAACTAAGCAATCCCCACATGAGAGTTCCATACACTTCGTTCACATGGTCCCACCCAGTAATCTAATGGGACTCACAAAGACCATAGCTTAAAAAGCCATCCAAGGAATTCACTGCACCACACAGGCATAAACACAACATTGAGAACTTCAATACAAAAATAACAGTCTAAAATTTCTTAAAATATATTTATGTGACATTCTATTGTTATTCAAAAGGAATTCATGTCAGACATCTAGGGTGACAACATGCAGTACAAAATACTTGTAGTGCCTATTAGAATTAATTATTGGAAAACAGCTTTCTACCCTGCCAAATCAAGTTCACTTCTTGAAATTATTAACATTTGATGAGAACTCTCCAAATATTTTCTCAAAATATAAATATGCTTAAGTTTTACCTACTGTTTTTATGTTTTAAAAACTTTTTATTTTTCTGAACTCCTAAAAATCAACAAGTTGAACTAAATTTCTTAAAGGAATTCTTACATCATATTACACTTCGAGAAAGTAATTTAAGGTGTTTTCTCTACATATGCTACCTATTACTTACTATAAGGCAGCACTTTTTTTTGCTGTTTTCAGATATGTCTCTATGCTGTGGTTTTTTGGTTTATGTTCTAGAAACTTATTTCAAAATGATTGTGGGTTTCCAGTGTTCCAAAAGTTTAAAAATGATTTTTTTTGCACAAAAATATATGTAAAAGTGTCTAAAGATATCAGACAAGAAACGAAATTGTTTGGCTTCATTAAACTAAAGTTTGTACCACCTTAAAGGAAATGAATTTAAGAAGAGTTATATAAGGAAAATGTTTATGAAAAGTTGAAAGCAGGAATGAGAACAATATTTACAGATCCAGACTGGGGGGATGCCACAAGGTGAACCAGATATATTTGCAGAGACAGAATGAAATAGTAATTATGAGACAGGACTTTGGTCTCAGGTAAATCTACTATGTTGTTGTTGTTGTTGTTGTTATGTGCCGTCGAGTCGGCCCCGACTCATAGCGACCCCTCCTTGGGTTTCCGAGGCAGTATCACTACGGAAGTAGGATTGCCCAACCTTCCTTCCGAGGAGTGGCTGGTGGGTATATAGACAAGCTATATAATCTTGGACAAGTGTTTCAACCTTTCTGTGCCTCATATTTTTCAACTACATAATTGAAATTCAATAATTTATTCAACAATTTATTTTTCAGAAGTTTACTGAATATCTTTTATGTGCCATACATTCTTACAACTTTGAGATTCTGTAATGAAGAAGATATGGTTCTTGTCCTCACGTACATCATGTAGATATAGGGAATAATGATAATCCCAACCCAATCAGATTGATGTGGAAATAAAACTAAATAAAGTATGTAGAACACTTAGCAGATTGACTAGAACAACGTAGTCATTAAATAAATGCAAATATTAATTAATACATTATATTTTTGGAACAATCTGTGTTTAGGATAAAGGATACCATAAATATTATAAGGAAAAACAGGTTTTTTCTTTCTTTGCATTAGTACTGAGTAAAGTTGGTATTCATTTGAACATAAATAAGACTGTTTATTATTTCCTAGAGTTTCAATCCTGAAAGTAGAAAAAGAAAAGCTGAGTTGGAAGAAAAAGCTTCCTAAGTCTGTGCTATCACTTGAACATCTTCAGAAGTTTTAGATATAGACAGAAGAGTTAAAAGAGATTAATAACCCAAGATAAAAATAAACAACACTTGAAAGTAAGAAAAAATTATAAAGAAAATTTTAATTTCGTAAAAGGTTAAGATGGTATAACTTAAAATGTCTTACAAATTACTTTCTTAAATTCTTGATTTGAAATATATTTTGTGTCTTATTTCTTATAAAGTCTTCTTCATTTATGTTTATATGAAAATATTCATACATATTCTAATTAGTTTATAAAGTAAAAAATTTACTGCGTTAAATAATCTAATGTTTTGCTATACTCAAAACTGTCTAGTAGTTTTCCTTTCCATGAGAATATTTAAAATCTGTACATAAGTCTTTTGTTATTGTTGTTTGCCACTGAGTTGATACTAACTCAGTGAATCTATATGACAGAGTAGAACTGCCCCATAGGGTTTCCTAGGTTGTGATCTTTAAAAGAGTAGATCACCAGGTTTTTCCTCCTGCAGAACAGACAGGGGGTTTGAACTGTTGATCTTTCTTTTAGCAAGTCCACAATATCCCATTAAACCTGACATCTGCGAACCTTGACATCATCATCTCTACCCCTTTCCCCCTTGTTTTAGCTCTGTGTGAAATATATAATACATGATCTGGGGCTTTTGCATTTATTCTTCCTTAGTCCTTGAGCTATGCCAGTAGTATTTCAAATACCGGCAAGGTAACTCATGGTAGTGTAGTGGGGTCCTTCCTCAAAGGGACGCAGGCTCCCCTTCATTCAAGGGGTTGTGGGTTTGTATATTGGTTCAGGTCTGAAAATTGCTTTAGGACTGTGACTCTCTATTCTCTGCTGATTCAAGTTAGACTGCTCTTCACTTGACCTAGAATTCTTCTGCTTGTAGAGATCAAGTAAATATTTAATAGCTTTTCCATCTACTTCACTCATTGGGATACCATGCCTGAGTAGCCAATGCTGTAAATCCATGTGAGTCAGATTATTCTGATTGTTGCTTTGACTCTGCTATCCATTACAGGAAGTACACCCAATTTGTCTTTGTCAATTAAGTACTACCACTAGGCTCCTACCACTACAGGATCCATTCACTCCATTGTAGTTATTTCAATTAGGGCAGTTACCACCGTCAAATCTGGCTTATATAAAATAACAATCACAGCAATCTAGGATGCAGAGACTCCCTTCACAATTTTTCCCCTCACTGTTGTTGTAAAAGATGTGTCCTCTGGGTACTCCTTATGTGGGTCTGTCTTGGTTCTCTAGTGCTGCTATAACAGAAATACCACAAGCAGATGGTTTAACAAACACTAATTCATTATTTTGCAGTTTAGGAGGCTAGAAATCACAAATTCAGAGTACTGGCTCTAGAGGCTAGGTGAAGGCCAATTGACCTTGGGCTTCAGCTCAGCCTCTTGTTCCAGGCCCACTGGAGTTTGAGGCATCTCCTAATTCAGGGTGGCTGCTGAGGTTGATGAAACCAAGGACACCAGGTAAAATGGCACAGTCCCAAGATCAGTGGGCAACACAGCAGGCCACTAATTCAAATCCAGGAACAATTCCAAGATCCACAGGCAACATGGATCCAAATGTGCCAAAAATCTAGAGACCTTCCTCAGAGCTTCTCCATATTTACTGGAAGCAGGCCATACCCTGAAGCCAACTACTTAGCTGCTCACAGCACATTCCACCATTCGGGTGATTACAATCTCATTCATAGGGAATAACTACATGCAGCTGCCCAGCCACTCTAAACCACTCCCTAGCCAAATTGACATGACACGAAATCATAACTACCACAAGCACTAATCTGATAATTCCACTCTAAAATGCCAATTTCCTTAAGCCTTTAGATACTTTCTTCTACAGTATATCAAAGCAGGTAGGTTTGGTATTTCAACTTGATTCATTGTAGACCATGGCATAGTCTATGCTTCAATAAACATATCAAGTAAACTATTAGGTTCTTTCCTAACTTCTCAAGCTGAAACACTGAATAAAATCTGTGCTTGTGGACCTAATTCAATAAACTCAAACTGATCCAATCTTACTTTCCTTGCACAATTACACCACACCCTTAATAGCCATTTCCAGACATATTCTCCATGTTTCTGTTTGTACATATAAGCAAAGTCATCAAACAGCTCTTTTGGAAGGTAGCATACCACGTCCTGGGTCACACTTTGTGCTTCACCTCCTGGGGCCCATTGGGACTTTAGTCTAGTCATAGACCACCACTTGTTTGTCAGTTTGTTGCACTGTGGTGGCTTGTATGTTGCTATGAGGCTGGAGGATATGCTATTGATATGTTGAATACCAGCAGGGACACCCAGGGTGGACACGTTTCAGTGGAGCTTCCAGACTAAGACAGA
>NW_006922245.1:361358-364785 GCF_000298275.1 Orycteropus afer afer
TCTCTCTCTCTGTCTCTCTGTCTCTGTCTCTCTCTCTTTCTTTTCTTTTTTTTTTTTAATGATTTTTAGTTTTGTTCCACATTTTTCTCCCACTCCATCCAGGATCTCCTACACAGATCCCCCTCCAAGTGGTTGACAGCTCTTCTGATTTCATGGTCTTATAAGCTGAGGATTGCATGGTCTACAAGACCCTTGGACTATTGGTTTCCATGCATCTTTGGTTTTCTTCATTCTTCTTTGCTCTGGATGTGGAGAGACCCATTGTTGCGTCTAGATGGCTGCTTGCAAGCTTTGAAGATCCCAGTCACTACTCACCAAAGTAGGATGTGGAACAATGTTTTTGTGTAGTATGTTATTCCAATTAGTTTGATGTCCCTGGCAACCATGGTTCTGAGCCCACAGGTCCAACTACTCACTCCCTCTGGGTAGCTGACTGTGGCCAAGAAGTCACCACAACCTTGTTCCTTGTCAGCTCTACTATATACTGGCCATTCTTACAGCACATACAAATACACTTATAGAAACATCTGCCAAGTCTATGCATGGTTGTGAGCACAATTCCCCCTGCCTAGACAAACCTGATCATTCAAGCTGTCCACCCATCTATCCACCCCTAGATCAATGTTAGCAATCCCTGAAAACACAGTACTGTATGTTCAAAAGAGTCCTTCTTTGTTGTCTGTACCTTCCATGTACCTCTCTATGTCTTCCTCTTCCTCAATGCCACAATGTTGATCATTAACATTTGGTACATTGCCCTTCACATCACACAAATCAATACTTGTCTCTACCTATCTAGCAGTGTTCTCTCCTCTCCCCACCCAACCCACATAACCAAAAAAGAAAATTTTGTTCCATATATAGACCTTTCCTTGACTTTTTACAACAACAGACTGATACAATATTTGTCCTTCTGTGATTTACTTATTTCACTCAGAATAACGTCCTCCAAGTTCATCCATGTTCTGTGGTGTTTTGCAGATTTTACATTATTGTTTAGTGCTACATAGTATTCCATTGTGTGTATGTACCATCGTTTGGTTATCCATTCTTCTGTTAATGGGCAACTAGGTTGTTTCCATCTTTTGGCTATTATAAAGAGTTCTGTGATGAACATAGGTGTGAATATATATGTTCTTCTCCTGGCTCTCACTTCTTTCGGATATATACCAAGTCATGGGATTGCTGCGTGAGATGGTAATTCTAATTCCAACTTTTTAAGGAACCGTCATATTGCTTTCCACATTGGTTGCATCATTTGACATTCCCAGCAGTGGAGTATGAGAGTCCCAATCTCTCCACACCCTCACCAGCATTTGTTATTTTCTGTCTTATTGAACTTTTCTATCAGTGCTGGGGCAAGATGGTATGTCCTCGTTGTTTTGATTTGCATCTCTCTAATGGCTAATGATTGTGAATATTTTTTCATGTGTTTGTTGGCCGCCTGAATATTCTCTTTGGTGAAGTGCCTATTCATGTCTTCTGCCAATGTTTTGATTGGAATTTTTATCTTTTTGTTGTTGAGACATTGGAGTTTTCTATAAATTTTAGAGATAAATCCCTTGTCAGATAGTCATTGCTGAATATTTTTTCCCAATCTGTAGGTTTTTTTAAAAAACTCTTTTGGAGAAGTCTTTTTAAGCACATAAAAATTTAATTTTTTAGAATGTCCCATTCATCTACTTTATCTTCTGCTGTTTGTGCATTTTGGGTTATGCATGGTAGTCTATTTATGCCATAAATTAGGCCCCTAAATTTGCCCTTATTTTTTTCTCAATGAACTTTTTAGTTTTAGGTTTCACATTTAAGTCTTTGATCCATCTGGAGTTAGTTTTTGTGTATGGTGTGAGGTACAGATCTTGTTTCATTTTTGTGGAAATGGATATCCAGTTCTGCCATCACAATTTGTTAAACAGACAATCTCTTCTCCCTTTAATGAATTTCAGCACTTTGTCAAAGATGAACAGACCATAGGTCAATGGATCTATTTCTGGGTTCCTAATTCTATTCCACTGGTCTATGTGCCTGTTGTTGTACCAGTACCAGGCTGTTTTGACTATTGTAGCTTATAGTAGGTTTTGAGATCTGGCAGTGTGAGACTTCCTTTTTTGTTCTTCTTCTTCAATGTTGTTGTTGTTAGATGCCATTGAGTTGGCTCAGACTCATAGAGACCCTATGCACAGCAGAACAAAACATTGCCTGGGCCTGGGCCAGCCTCACGATACTTGCTATACCTAAGCCCATCATTGCAACCACTGCATCAATTCATCTTGTTGAGAACCTTTCCCTTCTTCACTGACCCTCCACTTTACCAAGCATGATATCCTTCTCCTGGGAATGGTCCCTTCTGCCAACAAGACCAAAGTAGGTCAGACGAAGTATGGCCATTCTCACTTTCAAGGAGCATTCTGGCTGCACTTTTCCAGGACAGATTTGTTAGTTCTTCTGGCAGCTCGTGGTACTTTCAGTATCCTTTGCCAACACTACAACCCAAAAGCATCAAAGCTTCTTCAGTCTTCCTTATTCACTGTCCAGCTCTCACATGCATGTGAGACAATTGAAAATACCAGTCAGGCGCACCTTAGTCCTCAAAGAGACATCTTTGCTATTTAGCACATTAAAGAGGTCTTTTGCAGCAGATTTGCCCAGTGCAGTACATCGTCTGCTGTCTTGACTGCTGCTTCCATTGGTGTTGATTGTGGAACCAAATAATATGAAATCTTTGATAATTTCAATCTTTTCTCCATTTATCATGATGCTGCTTATTGACCCAGTTGTGAGGATTTTCGTTTTCTTTATATTGAGATGTAATCCATACTGAAGACTGTAGTCCTTGGCTTTCATCAGTAAGTGCTTCAAGTCATCCTCACTTTCAGCAAGCAAGTTTGTGTCATCTGCATATTGCAGGTTTTTAATAACCCTTCCTCCAATCCTGATGCCATGCTCTTTTTCATATAGGCCAGCTTCTCAGATTATTTGCTCAGCATACAGATTGAATAAATATGGTGAAATGATACAACCCTAACACACTCCCTTCCTGATTTTAAACCATGCAATATCCTTTTGTTCTATTTGAACGGCAGCCTCCTGGTCTATGTACAGATCCTTCATGAGTCCAATTAAGTGTTCTTGGATTCCCAATCTTTTCGATGTTATCCATAATTTGGTATGATCCACACAGTCAGAAGCTTTTGCATAGTCAATAAAACACAAGTAAACATCTTTCTGGTATTCTTTGATTTCAGACAAGGTCTATCTGACATCAGCAATGATATCTCTCATTCCACGTCCTCTTCTGAATCCAGCTTTGCATTTCTGGAAGCTGTCTGTCAATATACTGCTGCAACCATTTTTAATGATTGTCAGCAAAATTTTACTTGTTTGTGATATTAATGATATTGTTTGATAATTTCCACATTCTGTGGAA
>NW_006922245.1:366030-367198 GCF_000298275.1 Orycteropus afer afer
CTGGTACATAAATTTGAATAATAGTAGTATTAACTGATCTTCCTTGTAGGCATATGGATATTATCCTATCACTGACAGCATTGTATGTCAGGATATATCTTGAAACATTCTTTGTGACAATGAATGCCATGCCATTCCTCTTCAATTTTTCATTCTTGGCATAGTTGTCTGATTCAAAGTGGCCAAAACCAGTCCATTTCAGCTCACTGATGCCTATGATATTGATCTTTATGAATTCCACTTCATTTTTGACAATTTCCAATTTTCCTAGATTCATACTTTGTACAATCCATGTTCTGATTATTAATAGATGTTTGTGGCTTTCTTTTCATTTTAAATCGTGCCACATCACCAAATAGAAGTCCCGAAACCTTTACTCCACCCACATCATTAAGGTTGGCTCTACTCTGAGGAGGCAGCTCTGTTGTATTTTGAGTTCCTTCAGATCTGAGGGGCTCATATTCTGGCACTATATCAGACAGGGCTATTCATAAAATTTTCCACTAATATATCAGACAGTGTTTCACTGCTATTAATAAGGTTTTCACTGGCTAATTCTTCGAGAAGTGGATGGCCCCTTCCTTCTTCCAAGTCTGTCTTAGTCAGGAAGCTCCACTGAAACCTGTTCACAATAGGTAATCCTGCTGGTACTTGAAATACTGGTAGCATAGCTTCCAGCCTCACAGCCACATGCAAGTCACCACAGTATGACAAACTGATCATCAAGTGGTGATCTTCTTCAATAGCTCTTGCTTCTCCAAGATCTCTTCCCTTTCCATATAAAATTAGTGATTTTTCCCCCTATATCCTTAAAGAATGCTGATGGAATCTAAATTGGGATTGCATTGAATGAATACATTTCTTTGGGTAGAATTTAAATTTTCACAATGTTCAATCTTCCTATCAACGAGCATGGTATGTTCTTCCATTTATGTAGCTTTCTTTTGGTTTCTTGAGGCAGTGCTTTATAATTTTCTTTTGTACAGTACTTTTGTGTCCCTGGTAAGATTTATTGCCAAGTAATTTATTTTATTGGTAGCTATTGTTAATGCTATTGATTACCTTCTTTTTCTGCTATCTCCTTGTTGATGTAGAGCCATCTCACTGATTTTTGTATGTTGATCTTGTATCTCGCCACTATGCTAAATCTCTCAATTATTTCCAGTAG
>NW_006922245.1:375658-376279 GCF_000298275.1 Orycteropus afer afer
GATGCTAAATCTCTCAATTAGTTCCAGTAGATTTTTGACTGAGTATCTTAGGTTTTCTAGGTATAGAGTCAGATCGTCATCAAATAGGGATAGTTGACTTCTTCTTTGCCAATTTGGATGCCTTTGATTTCCCTTTCTTGCCTTATGGCCCTTGCTAGGACTTAAAGTACAATGTTGAATAGAAGCAGTGATAGCGGGCATCCTTGTCTGGTTCCTGTTCTCAAGAGGAATGGTTTTAGTCTCTCTCCATTGAGAATAATGTTGGCTGTTGATTTTGCATGGATGCCCTTTATTATGTTGAGGAATGTCCCTTCTATTCCTATTTTGGTGAAAGTTTTGATCAGGAATGGGTGTTGGATTTTATCAGACGCCTTTTCTGCATCAATTGATATGATCATGTCGTTCTTCTCCTTTGTTTTAGTTTATGGTGAATGATGTTGATTATTTTTCTAATGTTGAACCATCCCTGCATACCTGATATGAACCCCAATTGGTCATGATGAATGATTTTCTTGATGTGTTGTTGGAGTCTATTGGCTAGGAATTTGTTGAAGATTTTTGCATCTATATTCCTGAGGAATATTGGTCTGTAGTTTTCCTTTTGAGTGATATCTTTGCCTG
>NW_006922245.1:378525-382015 GCF_000298275.1 Orycteropus afer afer
TTTCTCTTCACCTTCTCCATTTATTCCCCAGCCACCAGAGCAGTCCTCCGTGCAGTCCCTGGCTAGGATGGCTGATTTTTAGGTTAATTCTTAGCTCCTACCACCACTCGGGAATCTCCAAACTGTCTGTGTCGTGCCGTCAGGATCGTTCAGGATCTCTGCCAGACCACAGCTCCATCTGTCTCCTTTTTTGGTATTTTCATACAAATTATTCTGCTATTTGGGGTTTAGTCCACTTCCATATCCTTTCCTTCAAGGCTCAGGGGTCCAGGATTATCTTCTGTGTCTGTGTTAATTGGTTCCCTTTTCTTTGTTGAAGAGAGTCTGTGCAGTCTTTCTGACTGGTCCACCATCTTACCGGAACTCTGTTTTTTATTTCATTGTTTTAATTTTTTCTATTACTCAGTCATTTTGAAGTCATTTTTGAACTGTTATTCAGTTTCAATGTGTTTTCTCTTTTTTTGTTGAACTTCCTATTGTAGATGTCTAATTTTATAGCATTGTGATCTGACAAGATGCTTTGCAGTATTACAGTGTTTTAAAATTTATTAAGGCTTGCTTTGTGACCTATCATGCAGTCTATCATGAAGAATGTTCCATGTCCACTGGAAAATAATGTGTAGTGTGCTGTTGTTGGGTGAAGTGCTCTGTAGATGTCTGTAGGATCAATTTGGTGGATTGTTTTGTTCCGTAATTCAGCATCTTTGTTCATTTTCATTCCAGTTGTTCTATCTTTCATTGAAAGTGGTGTATTAAAGCCTCTTACTATGACTGTGGAGTCATCTATCTGTATTTTTAATTCTGTTAAAGTCTGATTTATGTATGTTGGGGCACTTTCACTGAGTTCATGGATATTTATATTGGTTATGTCCTCTTGTACAAATGATCCTTTAATCATTATATAAGTTCCTTCATTGTCTCTTCTGGTGGCTTTTGTCTTAAAGTCAATTTTATCAGAAATTAATATTGCCACTCCTGCTCTTTTTTGGTTGCTTTTGCTTGATATATCTTCTCCCAACCTTTGATTTTTAGTCTATTTTTGTCTCTGTCTCCAAAGTGTGTATCTTGTAGACGGCATACTGATGGATTATGTTTTCTTATCCAGTCTACAACTCTCTGTCTCTTGATTGGTGTGTTTAATCAATTTATATTCAGTGTAATTATTGACACATATGGATTTGTTGCCATCATTTTGTTTTGTGTTTTCTTGTGATGTTTTTGATTTGTTCCATATAATTTTCTGTGCTGAGCTTATTTTGTTTATGAATCATGTTATCATTTCTTTTATTGCTGTTGTTTTAGTATTTGCTAAATATTTGTGCTTGTCCTCTTTTTTGTTGTGATGCAAAGATTTATCATTTTTCTTTGATGTTACCCTGTCATTTATAATTTTCTCCCCAAGTTTAGAACAGTCCATTTTATCTCGCAATTGTCTTGAATTCCTCACCATTTAGAAGTTCTATAACTGCACTCTGTTTCTATCATTTTGTTCTGTAGTTATCCTCATTTTCCAGTTTATGTCTCTGGTTCCCTGTTTACAATCTTATAAGCTTATTTTACTTTGGATACTTCCATAAATGCTTTGGTTTCTAGGTTATGTCATCGTGTGTGTTAATGGCATGTTGTTTGCTGTTACTGGTTCTCCTTCCAAAGGACTCTCTTTAGCATCTCTTGTAAGGTTGTTCTGGTTTTACAAAATTCCCTTAAATTTCTGCTTATCTGGAAATCTAATCCATCATCATATTTGAGGGACTATTTTTCTGGGTATATAATTCTTGGTTGGAAATTTTTCTCTTTCAGGGTTTTATATACACCATCCCATTGCCTTCTCACCTGCATGGTTTCTGCTGTGAAATAAGAGCTTAATGTTATTAGTTGCCCTTTGTAGGTAACTTATCGTTTTTCCCATGCTGTTTTCAGGATTCTTTCTTTGTCTTTGGTTTTGGTGAGTTTGATTATATGTCTTGGTGATTTTCTTTTGAGATATATCCTGTTTGGGGTTTGTTGGACTTTCTGAATGGATATATTCTTACTTTTCCTCATATCAGGGAAATTATCTTTCAACAAATCTTCCATTATTGTCTCTGTGGTTTTATTTGTTTCTTCCTATTTTGGAATTCCTATTACATGTACATTATTCCTTTTGATGGTATCCCACATGAATCTTAGGCTTTCTTCATTTTGTTTTGATCTTTTTTCTGACTGATCCCTTTCCAGAAAAATATTCAGGTATTTGTCTTCAATCTCAGTAATTTTGTCTTCCATTGATTCAATTCTACTCCTTTGCCTTTTTAATGTGGTATCTATTTCTGAAATTTTAGTATGAGTCTTCTGGATTTCTACCTGTAGATTTTGTATCATTTCTAATTTTTCATTTATTTTGTCATTTTATTCTTGTATTTTCCTCTGAAATTGTTCTAGGGTTTTGACTATGTTTGCCTTACTTTTTTCAGTGTTTTCCTTGATCTGTTTCTCAATCTATTGAAGGTACCTAAGTATAATTCTTTTGAATTCCTTATCAGGGAGTTCCAATGCTGCTTCTTCCTCAGGGATGTGTTTTGGGTCTGTATCCTGGTCCCTTGTTTCTTCTGCTCTATCTTGTTTCTTTGTGTGGACTGTGATGGTCTGTTTTCTCCAAGATATTGTCATGTTGTATTTATATTTAATTGATGATTGTATGTTGGAGTGATTCACCCAAGATTTTTGTTTTCTTTGAATATATCTGAGTAAGCAGGGTACTGTGCTCCTGTATTTGCTAGTTGGCAGCACTTATGTACTCACCATTTTTCTCCTGGTGGGTGTGATAGAGTGTAGCTGCACAGATCTCTGTTAACTGTTTGTGAAGAGCAGTGAAAAGTCAGTTAGGCTTATATTGGCTGTCATGTATCATTGGCCAGTTGGTGCACAAGCAAGTGGTAGCCCTCACCCATTAGGTGTGGCTGTAGGAGGTGCAAGTATGGTTGGTTGTATGGGCATGGTTGCTGTCTCCCACTCAGTTAGACACAAACAACATTCAAAAAAACACCAAAGAAGTAAAAGCAAGAGGATAAAAAACACACAACACAAAAACACACAGCAGCAATCACCAAAAAGAGAGAGAAAAAAAAAGGATAGGCAATAAATGAGATGAAATATTTAAGAAATACTTTAAAAATACAAAAGAAATATAAATAGAAAAACAGATTAAAAAAACCCATAGTATCTCAGGAAAGTGTAGTAAGAGAAAAGAAGTTTAGTAAGAGAATAATGAAGAATAAAATGGGGAAAATACAAAAAGAAAAATAAAGGATGGGGAGAACCACAAGAAAGAAAAAATGGTAACTGGGAAAAGAGAAGTGAGAAAAAGCCAAAAAACTAGAACCTGGGAAGGGAAGAAGGAAGAATAAAAACAAAACAGAAGAATAAAAGAATAATTAAAAAGAAAAAATCTGGTGGCCGGGCAGGGCACCCAGTCTTCATCAGAGCACACAGATTGGGATGGAATTCCTGC
>NW_006922245.1:382345-386652 GCF_000298275.1 Orycteropus afer afer
ATTTTTAGGTTAATTCTTAGGTCCTAAGGCCACTTGGAAAAATCCAAACTGTCCGTGTCATCAGGATTGCTGGCAGTCCACAACTCCCTTTGTTTCCTTATTCACTGTTTTCATGCAGGTTCTTCTACTAGTTGGAGCTTAGTACATGACTGTATCTTTCCTTTAAAAGCTCAGGGCTTCAGGATTACCTTCTGTATCTGTGTCAATTAGTTTCTCTTCTCTTTGTTGAAGAGGGTCTGTGTAGTTTGTCTGCCCGTTCCACCATCTTACCAGAACCTCAAAAAATTTGAAGATTTTTACCAACTTCTGCAGTCTGAAATTGACAAAACACACAATCAAGATGTATTGATTGTTACTGGTGATTAGAATGCAAAAGTTGGAAACAAAGAAGAAACATGGGTAATTGGAAAATATGGCCTTGGTGAAGGAAATGACACCTGAGATCACATGATAACTTTTACAAGACCAACAACTTATTCATTGAAAATGCCTTTTTTTCAACAACACAAATGATGACTATACACACAGACTAAGCCACATGGAATGCACAGAAATAAAATTGACTGTATCTGTGGACAGAAGCAATGGAGAATATCAATATCAAAACAAGGCCAGGAGCTAACTGTGGCACTGAACATCAATTGCTCATAAGTAAGTTGAATTTGAAGTTGAAGAAAATTCAAACAAGTCCACAAGAGCTAAAATATGAACTTGATTACATCCCACCTGAATGTAGAGACCATCTGAAGAATAGATTTGACACATTAAACACCTGTGACCGAAGACCTCACGAATTGTGGGAGGACTTCAAGAACATCATACATGAAGAAAACAAAAGGTCATTAAAAAGACAGGAAAGGAAGAAAAGACCAAAATGGATGTCAGAAGAGACTCTGAAACTTGAACAGAGAGTAGCTAAAGTAAAAGGAAGAAATGTTGAAATAAAAGTGCTGAACAGAAGATTTCAAAGAGTGGGTGCCTTGGGAAGACAGAGTAAAATATTATAATGAAATGTGCAAAAACCTGGAATTAGAAAACCAGAAGGAAGATCAGCATTTCTCAAGATGAAAAAACTGAAGAAAAAATTCCAGCCTGAAATTGCAAAATTGAAGGATTCTTTCAGTGAAATATTTGAAGGATGCAGAAAGCATCAAAAGAACATGGAAAGAATACCCAGAGTCACTGTACAAAAATGAATTGGTAGACATGCAGTCATTTCAGGAGATAGCATATGATCAAGAACCAATTGTGCTTTGGTTACCTTGTGCTATTCTAACAGAAATACCACAGGTGGGTGGCTTTAACAAACAGGAGTTTATTATCTTATAGTTTAGGATGCTAGAAGTCCACATTCAAAGTGCCAGCTCAAGGGGCTGGGTGAAGGCTCCTCAACCTGGGCTTCAGGTCTGCCTCCTTCTCCCAGCCCACTGGAGCTGTAGGTGTCTCTTCACTTAGGCAGCTGCTGGCTACTGAAGCTGCCAAATCCAATATCGACATACAAAATGGCACAGTCTGAAGATTACCAGACAACATGGCAGGCCACTAGTTCAAGTCCAGAGACAGTCCCAAGATTGGCAGGAAACATGGCAGGGTGCTGAATGAAGACTCAGCTACATGTAGAATTCAAGTGAGAGCAAAAGCTCAGAGCCCTTTCTCAAAACTTCTCCTTATATACTGGAGGCAGACTGCATGCCTAAGGTATCTACTCAGCTTCTCCTGTAGATTCCACAATGGAGTTGATTACCAGTCTCATCATGGGGAATAACTACATTCAGCTGCCCAGACACTCAAAAGCAGGCCTAGCCAAGTTGACACATAACCTTAATTGCCAAAAATGGTATTGAAGGAAGAAATGCAAGCTTCACCAAAACAATTTGCAAAAAGCAAAGCTCTAGAAATTGATGGAATACCCATTGAGATGTTTCAACAAAGGGATATGGCTATGTGTTTATTCGTCTATGCCAGGAAATTTGGAAGACAGTTCCTGGCCTACTGACACTGGAAGAGATCAATATTTTTGCCCATTCCAAAGAAAGATGATCCAACAGAATGTGGAAATTATCAAGTAATATCATTAATATCACACATGAGTAAAATTTTGCTGCAGATCATTCAGAAAATGTTGCTGCAATATATATTGACAGTGAACTTTCACAAATACAAGCTAGATTCAGAATAGGATGTGGAAGAAGGAACATCATTTATGATGTCAGGTGGATCTTAGCTGAAAGCGAAGAATATTAGAAAGATGCTTACCTGTGTTTTATTGACTGTGCAAAGGCATTCAAGTGTGTGGATCATAACAAATTAGGGATAATATTATGAAGAATGGGAATTCCAGAACACTTAATTCTGCTTAGGAGGAACCTGTACATAGACCAAGAGTCTGTTGTTCAGACAGATCAAAGTTTACTGCATGGTTTAAAATTAGGGAAGGTGTGTGTCAGAGTTGTATCATTTCACCATATTTATTCAATTTGTATGCTGAGCAAATAATCTAAGAAGGTGGACTATATGAAAAAGAACAAGGTCTCCAGATTGGAGGAAGACTAATTAACAATCTGCAATATCCAAATGACACAACTTTGCTTGCTGAAAGTGAACAAGACTTGAAGAATTCACTGTTGAAGATCAAAGACTACAGTCTTCAGTACGGATTAAACCTCAGCATAAGAAAACAAAAATCCTCACGACTGGACCAATAAGCAACATCATGATAAATGGAGAAAAGATTGAAGTTGTCGAAGATTTCATTTTATGTAAGTCCACATTCAACACTCCTGGAAGCAGCAGTCAAGAAATCAGATGTCTTTTACACTGGGCAAAACTGCTGCAAAAGTCCTTTAAAAATGTTGAAGAGCAAAGATGTCACTTTGAAGACTAAGGTGGAGTTAACCCAAGCTATGGCATTTTCAATTGTCCCACATGCATGTATAAGCTGGACAATGAATAAGGAAGACTGAAGAAGAATTGATGCCTTTGAATTGTGGCGTTTATGAAGAATACTGAAAATATCATGGACTGCCAAAAGAACAAACAAATCAATTCTGGAAGATGTGCAGCCACAATGCTCCTTAGAAGCAAGAATGGCCAGGTATCCTCTTACCTACTTTGGTCATGTTGTCAGAAGGGACCATTCCTTGGAGAAGGATATCATGCTTGCTAAAGTGGAGGGCCAGAGGAAAAAGGGAAGATCCTGAAGGAGATGGATTGACTTCATGCTGCAATGATGGGCTCAAGCATAGCAAGTTCTGTGAGGATGGTGCAGGACAGAGCAATATTTTATTCTGTTGTACATAAAGCAGCTATGAGTTGGAATCAACTTGATGGCACCTAACAACAACAACAACAACAGATCTAGAAGTAACAATGGTTGTTGGTGGTGGTTTCTGGGAACATTCAGCAATATACTCTAAGACTTCTGCTTCAGTCAATACCCCAGACAATGCCCCAGGTGCCACTCCAGGTGATATCCCAGAAAATGACTCAACAGGCATAGCTGGGTTAGTCTCATCAGATGGGGATAAAAGAGTTGATTCTGCTGGCAGTGATGATTAAGCAGAATTTAGGGGCTCAATTTCCCCAGCTTACTGATTATCTGAGCAGGCCTAGCCAAGTTGACACATAACCTTAATTGCCAAAAATGGTATTGAAGGAAGAAGTCAAAGCTGCACTGAAGGAATTTTCAGTAGGCATAGCTGGGTTAGTCTCATCAGATGGGGATAAAAGAGTTGATTCTGCTGGCAGTGATGATTAAGCAGAATTTAGGGGCTCAATTTCCCCAGCTTACTGATTATCTGCCCATATGTCCCCATCACAAGTTTCAGGATCCCATGTCTTCCCAATCAATTTTCTCACTTTAACTTCAGATCCATTCATATTGGTAATTCAATTGGTGTTGTAATTTAGCCAATCTCATGATAAAAATCTGGCTTTGGTTTTTGACAACATTAACTCTGTTGCTACAAGAAATATGTTTTTATTTTAGGGCACATGTAGGAAAATTGAGGTCTCTTCCACTTGAGCTATCACCGTGAAGCTCTGAGTTCATCTCCTTCTTTCACCACTTTGTCTAACATAAGTAGGACCAACCAACCAGCTTCCTTATACTTTTCGTTCTGACCAAATGGCAGAAAAGTATCAAACATGCAGTCACCCAGAGCCTCACTTTTCACTAATACTAGATCTATTGGTGCTATTTTGCATATTAATTTTGCCACCTTATGTCATATATTGGGAGCTCTGGTAGCATAGTGGCTAAAGCACTTGACTGCTAACCAGAAGGCTGGCGGTTCAAACCCACCAGC
>NW_006922245.1:387832-397434 GCF_000298275.1 Orycteropus afer afer
TCTCACGTAGTTGTATAGGCTGGAAAATCCCAAGTCCTTGAGTCAAACATCAAGCTGGAGGCTTCTCCTGACACATGTAACTGCAGGGGCTGGCAAACCCAACATCGAATGGCAATATAGCAGGCAGCTGACTTCAGTCAATCCAAGATAGGCAGGTAAAATGGTGACTGTTGACTCATAGGCCGTGAAGCCAACAATCCCAATTGGCAGGCATTATGGCATGCTACCTGTTCAAATCCAGGAATCAGAGATGATGATGAGTCAGATGCAGGATTCAAATCCAGCAGAAAGCCAAGATCTTTGCCAAGATGCCCATATATATTGGAAGCAGGCCATATCTCTAAGGAAACTCCCTTTCAACTGGTTGACTGCTCATATAAGATCTCAGATCTCATCATAGAGATGATTACATTATATCAGATCATCATTGGGGATCACTACATCATAACTGCTAAGCCATTGAGGGTCATAGCTGCCAGAAATTCAAGTTGGAGCTAGAAGAAGATGTGGAATAAGAGATATCATTTCTGATGTCAGACAGATCTTAGCTAAAAATATAGAATACCAAAAAGATATTCGACAGGGTTTTATTGACCATGCAGAAACACTTTACTATGTGGATCATAACAAATTATCAATAAAATTGCAAAGAAGGTGAATTTCAGAACACTTAATTGTGCACATATGGAATTTGTACACAGACCAAGAGGCAAGCATTCAAAAAACAAAAAAAAAAAAAAAAAAGGGGGGGGGTGGATAATGCATGGTTTAAACCAGGAAAGTTTTACAACATACTTATTCAATTTCTGTGCTGAACAAATATTCTGAGAAGCTGGACTATATGAAGAAGGCAGCATTAGGATTGGAGGAAGATGCATTAACAACCTGTCATATGCAGATGACACATTCTTGCTTGCTGAAAGTGAAAAGGACTTGAAGAATTTACTGATGAAGATCAAAACCTTCAGTGAGGATTACACCTTGGCATAAAGGAAACAAAAATCTTCACACCTGGACCAATAAGCAACATCATGATAAATGGAGAAAATATTGATATTGTCAAAGATTTCATTTTGCTTGGATCCATAATCAATGCCCATGGAATTAGCAGTCAAGAAATCAAATAACATATTGCAATGGGCAAATTTGCGGCAAAAAGACCTCTTTCTTAAAGAAATACAAAGCCAAGACATCTTTGCCAAGATGTCCATATATATTGGAAGCAGGCCATATCTCTAAGTAAACTCCCTTTCAACTGGTTGACTGCTCATATCAGATCTCATCATGGAGATGACTACATTATATCAGATCATCATTGGGGATGACATCATTTGAGGACTTAGGTGAATCTGACTGAAGCCAACCAGTGCCTAAGGCATTTGACTGCTAACCAGAATGTTGGCAATTCAAACCCACCAACCACTCCTTGGAAGTTTGGGCAATCTACTTCCATAGAGATATTGCCTCAGAAACCCAAGGAGGTGTCGCTATGAGTCAAATTGACTCAACAGCAGTGAGGTTTTTTTTTTGTTGTTGTTGTTTAGTTTTAGTTTTGTTTTTTGGTTTTCATATGCATGCAAAAGCTGGAGAATGAATAAGGAAGACTGTAGGAGAATTGATGTCTTTGAATTATGGTGTTGGTGAAGAATATTTAATATATCATGGACTGTCAGAAGAATGAACAAATTTCTCTCAGAAGTACAGCCAGAATTCTCCTTAGAAGTGAGGGTTGTGAGACTTTGTTTCATGTACTTTGGACATGTTATCAGGAAGGATAGTCTCTGGAGAAAGACATCATGCTCAGTAAAGTAGAATGCAAGAGAAAAAAAAAAGGAATAACCTCAATCAGATAGACTGACACAGTGGCTGCAGCAGTGGACTCAAGCATACCAAGGATTGTTTTACACGATGTTGTTATGAGTTGGAATTGTGTCAACATCACCTAACAACAACAATTCCTTGAACACATCTTTGAGTTATTATATGTGCTACTTCACTTCTTTCACATTTCTGCTCAAATGCTACCTCTTCAGAGGAGCCATTCATAGTATCCTATATAAAATAGCTCCCTTATACCTCTATATTCTCTTACCCATCTCTATTTCTTTATAGCACTTATCACCACCCAGCTATAAGTATTTTTTACTTGTAACTTATTTTTTTTAAATGCAGAGACTTTTTCTGCTTTGTCCACCATTGTGAATTATGGGCATGGTAAAGTGGTTTCCATATAGTAAGCAATCAGTAAAATCATTGTGGAATAAGTGCACAATTAAATGAATGAACAAATCTTTATTTTCCCTAGCATCGCTGTCTAAGGAATAAAATTGATGGAATAGGTACCTGGTCACACATATCTAACCCACAAGATTCATGAGTATTAATGAGACTTTATTAGGCAATTCAATTCCATTTCAGTAAAGTTTATATCTTAGGCTTCTTCCTACCCCACACCTATTTTTCCATGCAATTTAAACCTTGAATAGATCATGGTCAGTGTCCATGTACTCATGCTGAAGTCCTTTACGCAGGACTATTTATAGATATAAGAAAATTATTCCCTCAAAGGTTAAATTAAATATCATTTTGTTTCTGAAAGCATTTTCTTTTTGGTGAAATTTAAACTTAAATCACAAGGGAATTAGAAATAATAGGATATTTTGTTTAGGTTCTGTAGCACAACTCCCTGGGGCTTTAATTGAAATATCTAAATAAAGTTCCTTTTTTTTTGTGATATCTCTTAAAGTTAATGCTTGGTTTAGTAGCTGTCAGTGATCTTTAATATGCAATTATTTTAGTCTATACACTCTTCAATTTAATATTCTTAATTATACTTAGGATAATTTTAGAACTAGAAAATTTCACAGAGATATATACTCAACAGTAACATATTGGTATCTACTTTTAACTATTTTTGGTTGTGCTTTTTAAAATCTTTGGTTTGTAGTTTGAGTTAAAATTTTTGTGCATTCCTCACCCTATTTTTTCACATTCAAGATTAAGATTTGTTTATAAAAGCACAGTAAAAAAAAATGTGTTCTAGTTTTTTTGTCTCCAAATATGTAGGATTTAAGATAAAATTAGTCTGTTTCTTCCGCCATTGCCCTTATTTACTTACCTAGTGTGGAACTAGGAGTCCAGATGGTGCAGTGGTTAAATGCTCAGCTGCTAAACAAAGTTGGTGGTTCCAACCTCACCATTAGCTCTATGAGAGAAAGATGTGGCAATCTGATTCTGTAATGATATACAGCCTTGGAAATCCTTTGGGACAGCTCTCCTCTTTCCCACAGGGTCACCATGAATCAGAATCCACTCAGTGGTAGTGGGGTTTTTTAGTGTTTCACTGTGGTTAAGTGCTAACCAAAAGGTTAGTGGTTCAACACACCAGCCACTCTGCAACAGAGAAAGATGTGGCAGTTTGTTTCCATAAATAAATACTACAGACTTGGAAACCCTATGGGGCAATTCTACTCTGCTGTATACGGTCTCTATGAGTTAGAATTGAGTTGATGGCAACAGATAGTGACTCTGAATATGGAAAATGGGCCAAATGTCTTGAACTTGTGAGTATTATAGCTTAAATAGTAACAATGACTAATGCATTATTAACAGAAGTAATAAATGAGGATTACAAATGCAAGCCAACAATGTCACCTAGATTTTAGATCAGAATATAGTACTAAATAACTATGTGACCTTCGATAACTTATTCAACATTTCTCAGTCTTTGTGTTTATGTGCGTAGAAACAGAATGACTATATCTTTCTGGTTTAACTTACAGAGTTCTTGTAAAAATTAAATGCTTTAAAATAAGTCAAGAATCACTAGCATAGTTTGACCATGAAAATGAGAAATACCAACTGACATATATAGTATAGAAAACAGCATAAAATTTTAAGATTAATTGATTCTTTTAATAAGCATTTTTAATACTTTATTGTTTTCTAGGCACTGTGCATGGATCAGACACAGATGCTATCTGAAGGAACTCAATGGCTTATGAAGGAGGCACTCAACTAAATTGAGAATAATAAAACAATATGGAATCCTTTGAGATAGAAACCCATTCTTTATGGTATGATACTGTGTTCATATTTCTATCTCTGAATGCCACCAGAACTCCCTTTGGTTTGGTTTAAGTATAAGACAAATAAAAGGACCTTTGAAAATAAAAGAACAGTACTGATCAGCAAAATATGAGAATAAGGTGTGTTTGTGGTCACATAAGGCAAGAAGGAAGAAAAATTAATGAATGTATCATCAGTGACTGGAGAAAGAGCCATCAGAGTAAATTCTAGAAAATGTTCATTTGATTTGGCTATTAAGGGATAATAGGCAAATTTAGCAAGAATGATTTCAATAGAAAAATTAAAGCAGAAACAAAATTATAGCAGACAAAGAAGTCAGGAAAATGTAAGGAAGTATAGACATTGTATGTAGACTTTTCTTTCAGAGCTTAGCTGAGAAGAGCAACAAAGTTTGGGTATTGGAAAAAGAAGAGGTAAAAGGCAAGGGATGTCCACCAACTCTTAAAATTTATTTTGGGTAATCCGTAATGTTAGATAGGTTGGCCTTGGGAAGAAATAGAGAAACTCCTTCGGGTCTAGAGGAACAGATATTAATTGTGATGGTTGTGGATATGGCAAAGTTTATAGATAGAGAAAAAGGAGTTTGAGGAAATCATACTTTAACAACTAATTTTTCTCAGTAACGTAGGAAGTAGTCTTCTGCTGTTATAGTCAGGCTTGAGAGTTCAAATGTAGTCTTGAAGAAAACGCTGAATGTTTGATATTATCTCTGAGAATAATGGGTGAGTATGCAAGGATATGAGAGGGAAAATAAGGAAAGGTAATGTACTATCCATCATGGTTACATACCCAGGATTTACATTCAGAAGGCCTGTATTCACATCCTTTTCCTACCACTTAGTAACTGTATGTCCTCTCTGTGACTCAATTTTTTTTTTTTTGTCTGTAAAATTGGATACTAATAGTATATATTCCATAGGGTTTCTATGATTACTAAATAAGGGAATGCCTATAAAGCACAATGTCTGGCACATAGTGAACCATCAATAAATACATTGTATCAACTGGGAAAAGTAAGTAGATTAAGGGAACATAAGGCCAAAATTCATGTGTAGCTGGAATTAATGCATGGTGGATAAGGAAGACTAAGGAATTGTGGTAGATGAATAGACTGTAACAATTTAAGAATAGTTTTAGCTAAATGCTATATTCAGGAACTGGCTATAGGATAGGATTGCTGAAGTAGAATGGAGGTGAAGTTCACTGTAGCTGTAAAGATCTATGCTTTTCAAGCTTGGGTTGTAGATGGGCATTCTAACTGCAATTTTGAAATCTCCAAAGATAAGGCAAGATTTTAGTTAGGACGTAATTATGCCAAATCTGAAAATCTTCAGTAAGTAAAACATAAGAAGGAGACTTTCAAAGGCTTTTTTGTGTGTGTGTGTGTGGGGGGGGGGGTCTATGTCCTCTGTGAACTCTTCACTAAGGGGCAGGTTGTACTTCTTCTTCAGAATTTCTATTCTTTCTATGAAGCTGATCAGCCTGCAAGTAAAAGTGTTTTAGATCAAGACAGTGTTTGAAAATAGGAAAAAGAATAATTTTGTCTTTCATTCAGTATGCTGAAGTTATGAACTTTATCCAGTTAATAAAACAAGCCTCAATTACCTACTTGGTTATAGAAATCATAAACGATAAGGTCATTCTTCTCATGAACGCAAATCTTACACTTTAGACACTTGAGCAGGGCATATGGGATTTTAGGTACTGTGTTAGTATTAAGTCTCATCTTAATCATATCATTTTTTCATTTTTAACCTTTTCATTTTCTGAATCCTCAGACAAAAGTAGAATTTCAGTTAGCTTCCAGTTTCCATATTTCTCATCAAATGTGAATTTAGTGTAACATCTTCATAAAATACACTGATAACGTAGCGAGTAGATCCTTTTTTATTGCATATTTAATGATAAAAACAGTTTATTGGAGAGGTAGGATTTTTTTTTACCATTTTCACAGGTTTTCTAATTTAATATAATGTAATTTGAGCACAAAATATATTTTTATGTTATTTAATAACTCAGGAGTATTTCCTTTAAGTCTGCTTCTTATCCTAAACAGATTTAGCATCCTGTTGAAAAATATACTCCAGGGGGGCGGATTATATATAATCTTTCTATCTTTAAATACTTATTGTTTGGTCTAAATATAAGTGTCTGAATTTCATTAATGTCCATCAGAATTAGTTTGGGGTAAGAAAAACAAAAATTAATGATAATTCATAATTATTACACTTCAGTGAATCTAGAACATTTCATTTTATTCTAAGTATAAAATATGCCACTAAATGTATAATGTCCTTTGAAAATATATTCATCAGATATTTTTAGATCTGGTTAATATAACATCTATAGGACAAATTTTCCCATTTAACCAAGCACTGAGGGGCAGATTATCTAGGTATCTGATAGAGAAAATCCCAGTCTCTCAAATATGAGAATATCTTTGGAGACCATGGTTGACCACAAAGAGATTAAACAGAAGACTGAGCTAAACCTGAGGAAATTTTAGAAAACTCAGACTAGCTCCAGAGATTTTAAGATGGCTTCTGGAAATTATCTGAAGGTCAAAATATGTTCCTTGAACATTTGGATTTTCTCTGATAATTTGTTATACCATAGACAGAAGTCTTGATTTTATGATAGGTCTATGAAGTTTAAGCCCTCCCATACTGCTGGGAAAAGAGAATTAGTGGTATTGCATATAAACCAGTTCCAAGTTAATACATGTATTAATGAAAAAGCTGCCCAGGCAGTAATTCCAAGTAGCACATTTTGATGGCTGTATATAGTTCCATCCATCACTCACCTGTCGGTTTGTTGTACTGTGGTGGCTTGCATGTTGCTAGGAGGCTGGAGGCTATGCCACCAGTATTTCAAATACCAGCACGGTCACCCATGGTGAGCAGGTTTCAGCAGAGCTTCCAGAGTAAGTCAGACTGGGAAGAAGAACGAGATCATCCACTTCTGAAAAAGTAGTCCACTGAACACCTTATGAATAGGGTGAAAAGAGAACCTACAGATTGGGAAAAACATTTGGCTATAACATATCTGACAAGGGACTTATCTCTAAAATTTATAGAAAACTTCAACACCTCAACACCAAAAAGACAAACAACCCAATTAAAAAATATGCAAAGTAAATGAACAGACACTTCACTAAAGAGGATACACAGGTAGTCAACAAACACATGATGTTTTGCTCACAATTATTAGCCGCTAGAGAGATGCAACTCAAAACAACAATGAGATATCATCTCACCCTAGCAATAATAGCAAAGTTGAGCAGGATAGAAAATAACAAATGCTGGTGAGGCTGTGGAGAGATTGGAACTCTCATACATTGCTGGTGGGACTGCGAAATGGACAATCATTGTGGCAAATGCTATGGCATTTCCTTAAAAAACCTAAAATAGAAATAGCATTTGATCCAGCAATTCCATTACTAGAAATACATCCCAAAGAGATGAGAGACAGAACACAAACAGACATAAGCACACCCATGTTTATTGCAGCAAAATTCACTATAACAAAGAAATGGAAACAACCTAAATACCCGTTAACAGATGATTGGGTAACCAAAGTACGGTACATTCACACAATAGAATACTATGCGACATTAAGAATAATGAAGAATACATGAATCATCTCAAAACATAGATGAATTAGAGGACATTAAATAAACAAAGCAAAACAAAACTCACTCCCATCAAGTTGAACACAACTCATAGCTACCATTCCTTGCATTTCTGAGGCGGAATCACTACAGAAGTAGATTGCCCCATCTTCCTTCTGAGGAGCGGCTGTTGGATTTGAACCACCAGCCTTCTGGTTAGCAGTCAAATGCCTTAGGCACTATGCCACAGAACTCCCTTCAGAGGAGATCAGTCTGAGTGAAATAAGTCAATCACAGAAGGGCAAATATTGCACGAGCTCACTATTGTAAAATGTCAAGGAAAATTTATTCAGGGAAGAAAACTCACTTTGTTGGTTACGTGGGATGGGAGGGAAGAGGAGGGAAAATCTCAGACTATTTGGGGGTCACATGTTGATTTGAATGAGGGGAGGAATGGAATTGAAAGAGTCTGTGACCAGCATGGTGACACTGGGAAAAGGAAAGACACTAAAATGTACAGAAAAAATATAGACATCAGAGGCAAATACTATTTCATACACAACACTGCAGTATCACTAGCACCAAATACCAGGCTACAGATTAATGGATAGGCAAGTGAGAAAAGCAGGTGGGGGTAGGCGAACAGGAATACACCCTAGACCACAGACAGATTTGGCTGAAGATAATCTTACATGTGAACTTGTGCTACATACCTTACAGAAGCAATAGAAGATAGGATTGGAGTAACTTGTCAGAGACAACCAAACATCTTGTGAGAGAAAATCACCAGAGCTGGGGGCTCAGGACCATAGTATTGGACAGCATGCTCAATTGGCACACATAGTTCATTAAAAACAAGAAATCCTTATGAATAGCAGTGAAACACGGTCTGATACGTTGGACTGCACAGTGCTTTCTTCTGTTGTACATGAGATCTTTATGAATCAGAGCTGACTCGATAGCATCTAACAACAACATGTATTTCCACATATTATTTTCCTCTTGTGCCATACAGAAATTGTACTGTCCAGAAAAACATCTACTTAAAACAAAATCTTTGTTTTCCTACTTACTCTCACACCAGAATTTGTACAAAATGAAAATAACTGATTTTAATACATGTGAAAAATAAGTACTTAGAACTAAAAATATTGACCAATGATTTTAAGAGCTTGATCTTCAGATTGCATTCATTTTAGTACCTGCAATTTATCCATTGAGAGATTCATATTCTGCCCACTTTTGGCATTGAAAGTAACTTTTGCTCCTGGAAGATAGTCAGTTTTCTTAAACATACAGAACCGCATGATGGTGGCAGATTTAACATTTGTGGTTTTGATTATTTGCCTTAAAGATCCCATCCCCTCCTTGGGTTTCTGAGGCAGTATCACTATGGAAGTACATTGCCCCATCTTTTTCCTGCAGAGTGGCTGGTGAGTTTGAACCATCAACCTTTTGATTAGCAGCCAAACGCCTTAACCACAGCACCGCCAGAGCTCCTGGTTACTGTTTAGCATCCTTTAATTTCCAACTGAAGCCATCCTTTTAACATTTCTTGTAGGAAGTTCTACTAGCAACAGACTCCTTCAGCTTTTGTTTGTCATGAAATAACTTTTATTTCTCTTTCATTTTTGAAAGATGATTTTGCTTAATACATTCATTTGTTGATAGTTTTCTCTTTCATCATTTTAAATAATCATCCCACTGCCTTCTACCCTCCATGGTTTATGATGAAAAATGGGATGTTAATCTTAGTTACATGCTGCTGTAATAACCAGAAGGCTGGCGGTTCAAACCCACCAGTCACTCCTCAGAAGGAAGGTTGGGCAATCCTACTTCCGTAGTGATACTGCCTTGGAAACACAAGGAGGGGTCGCTATGAGTCAGAGCCAACTCGAGGGCA